>NW_028228245.1:0-25033 GCF_978045245.1 Mus caroli | reverse complement strand
TTTTTCAAGTTTTTTCGCAATTCTGGGTCCTACAGTGTGATTATTGTCATTTTCCACCTTTTTCAGGTTTTCTCGCCATATTCGTGATACCTCAGTGTGAATTTTTAATTTTCTTTTTCAAAGTTTCTCGCCATATTCGGGGTCCTAGAGCGTGTATTTTTAATTTTCCACGTTTTTCATGGTTTCTGGGCATATTCTGGGTCCTACAGTGTGATTTTCTCATTTTCGATGTTTTTCATGTTTTTGTAATTCTGGGTAATATAGTGTGAATATTCTCATTTTCTACCTTTTTCATGTTTTCTCGGCATATTCAGGGTCCTTCAGTGTGAGTTTTTAATTTTCTACTTTTTTGAGCGTTTCTTGCCATATTCTGGGTGCTACAGAGTGTATTTTTAATTTTCCACGTTTCTCAGGGTTTCTCACCATATTCTGGGTCCTACAGTGTGATTTTCTCATTTTCAATGATTTTCATGTTTTTTTCGCTATTCTGGGTCCTACAGTGTGATTATTCTCATTTTCCACCTCTTTCAGGTTTTCTCGCCATATTCGGGGTCCTTCATTGTGAGTTTTTAATTTTCTACTTTGTTGAGGGTTTCTTGCCATATTCTCCGGTGCTACAGAGTGTATTTTTAATTTTCTACGTTTCTCAGGGTTTCTCGCCATATTCTGGGTCCTAAAATGTGATTTTCTCATTTACGACATTTCAAGTATTTTCGCAATTCTGGGTCCTAATCTGTGATTATTCTCATTTTCCACATTTTTCAGGTTTTCTTGCCATATTTGGGGTTCTTCAGTGTGAGTTTTTAATTTTCTACTTTTTTGAGGGTTTCTTGCCATATTCTGGGTACTACAGAGTGTATTATTAATTTTCCACGTTTCTCAGGGTTTCTTGCCATATTCTGGGTCCTACAGTGTGATTTTCTCATTACGATGTTTTTCAAGTTTTTTTTTGTGCAATTCTGGGTCCTACACTGTGATTGTTCTCATTTTCCACCTTTTCAGGTTTTCTCGCCATATTCCGGGTACTTCAGTGTGAATTTTTAGTTTTCTACTTTTTTCAGGGTTTCTCGCCATATTCCGGTTCCTTCAGTTGAATTTTTAATTTTCCCGTTTTCAGGGTTTCTAACCATATTCTGGGTCCGATAATGTGAATTTTTAATTTTCACGTTTTTCAGGATTTCTCGGCATATTCTAGGTCCTGGAGTGTGAATTTTTAATTTTCACGTTTTTCAGGATTTCTCTAAATATTCTTGGTCCTGCAGTGTGATTTTCTCATTTTCCACTTTTTTCAAGTTTTTTTGTAATTCTGGGTCCTACTGTGTGATTTTCTCATTTTGCACCTTTTTCGAATTTTCTTGCCATATTTGGGGTCCTTCAGTGTGAGTTTTTATTTTTCTACTTTTTTAAGGATTTCTCGCCATATTCTGGATCCTACAGTGTGATTTTCTCATTTTCCACCTTTTTCAGGTTTTTCTGGTCATGTTTGGGCTCCTTCACTGTGAGTTTTTAATTTCCTACTTTTTTATTAAGTGTTTCTCGCCATATTCTGGGTCCGTGAGTGTGAATTATTAATTTTCACGTTTTTCACATTTTCTCGGCATATTCTGGATCCTGCAGTGTGATTTTCTCATTTTCCACCTTTTGCAGGGTTTCTCGCCATATTTGGGGTCCTACATTGTGAGTTTGTTATTTTCAACTTTTTTCAGGGTTACAGGCCATATTCTGGGTCCTACAGCATGTATTTTTAATTTTCCACGTTTTCAGGGTTTCTAGGCATAAGCTGGGTCCTACAGATTGATTATTCTCATTTTCCACCCTTTTCAGGTTTTCTTGCAATATTCGGGGTCCTTCAGTGTGAATTTTTAATTTTCTACATTTTTCAGGTTTTCTCGCCATATGCTGGGTCCTACTGTGTGATTTTCTCATTTCCATGTTTTTCAGGGTCACTTGCCGTATTCCAGGTCCTTCAGTGTGAATTTTTTTCCACGGTTTTCAGTATTTCTCGCCATATCTGGGTAATAAAGTGTGAATTTTTAATTGTCCACTTTTTTCATGGTTTCTCACCATATTCTGTGTCCGACTGTGTGAATTTTTAATTTTCAGGTTTTTCATGGTTGTTCGGCATATTCTGGTTTCTGCAGTGTGATTTTCTCATTTTCCACCTTTTTCAGGTTTTCTTGCCATATTTGGGGTCCCTCAGTGTGAGTTTTTACATTTCTAATTTTTCAGGGTTTCTCGACATATTATGGGTCCTACAGCGTGTATTTTTAATTTTCCACGTTTTTCAGTGTTTCTCAGCATATTCTGGGTCCTACAGTGTGATTTTCTCAATTTTGAAATTTTTCAAGTTTTTTCGCATATCTTGGTCCTACAGTGTGATTATTCTCATTTTCCAACTTTTTCAGGTTTTCTAGACATATTCTGGGTCCTACAGTGTGAATTTTGAATTTTCCTCGTTTTTTCAAGTTTTCTCGCCATATTCTGGGTCCTTCACTGTGAATTTTTAATTTTCCACTTCTTTCAAGTTTTTTGTAATATTATGGGTCCTACGGTGTGCTTTTCTCATTTTCCACCTTTTTCAGGTTTTCTCGCCATATTCGGGGTCCTTCAATGTGAGTTTTAAATTTTCTACATTCTTCAGGGTTTCTCGCCATATTCTGGGTCCTACAGAGTGTATTTTTAATTTTCCACGTTTTTCAAGGTTTCTCTGCATATTCTGGCTCTTACAGTGTGATTTTCCCATTTCCTCGTTTTTCAGGTTTTCTTGCCATATTCCAGGTCCTTCAGTCTGAATTTTTAATTTTCCACGTTTTTCAGTATTTCTCGCCATATTCTGGGCAATACAGTGTGATTTTCTCATTTTCCACTTCTTTCATGGTTTCTTGCCATATTCTGTGTCTGACAGTGTGAATTTTTTATTTTCACATTTTTCAGTGTTTCTCGGCATATTCTGGGTCTTGCAGTGTGATTTTCTCCTTTTCCACGTTTTTCAAGTTTTTTTGTAATTCTGGGTCCTACAGTGTGATTTTCTCATTTTCCACCTTTTTCAGGTTAACTCTCCATATTCGGGGTCCTTCAATGTGAGTTTTTAATTTTCTAGTTTTTCAGGGTTTCTCGGCATATTCTGGGTTCTGCAGTGTGATTTTCTCCTTTTCCACGTTTTTCAAGTTTTTTCGCTATTCTGTGTCCTACAGTGTGATTATACTCATTTTCCACCTTTTTCAGGTTTTTTGCCATATTCGGTGTCTTTCAGTGTGAGTTTTTAATTTTCTACTTTTTACTGTGTTTCTTGCAATATTCTGGCTCCAAAAAGCATATTTTTATTTTTTCTCGTTTTTCAGGGTTTCTTGGCATATTCTGGGTCCTACAATGTGATTTTCTCATTTTCCACTTTTTTTAAGTTTTTTCGCATTTCTATGTCCTACAGATTGTTTTTCTCATTTTCCACATTTTTCAGGTTTTCTCGCCATATTCCGGGTCCTTCAGTGTGAGTTTTTAATTTTCTACTTCTTTCAGGGTTTCTTGCCATATTCTGAATCCTACAGCATGTATTTTTAATTTTCCACGTTTTCAGGGTTTCTGGCATATTCTTGCTCCTACTGTGCGATTTTCCAATTTTTGACTTTTTTCAAGTTTTTTTCCCCAATTCTCCATCCTACAGTGTGATTTTCTCATTTTCCACCTTTTTCAGGTTTTCTCAGCATATTCTGGGTCCTGCAGTGTGAATTTTTAATTTTCCACGTTTTTCAAGGTTTTTTTCCATATTCTGGTCCTATAGTGTGAATTTTTATTTTTCAACATTTTTCAGTGTTTCTCATCATATTCTGGGACCTACAGTGTGAATTTCTCATTTTCCACCTTTTTCAGGGTTTCTTGCCATATTCTAGGTTCTTCAGTGGGAGTTTTTAATTTTCCATGTTTTTAAGGTTTTTTTTTCGTCATATTCTCAGTCCCACAGTGTGATTTTTTCATTTTCAAACTTTTTCAGGTTTTCTCGGCATATTCTTGTTCCTACAGTGTGAATTTAATTTTCCACATTTTTCAGTGTTTCTCGCCATATTCTGGGTCCCACAGTGTAATTTTTAATTTTCGTCGTTTTTAAGGTTTTTTTTTTTTGGTAATATTCTTGGTCCGACAGTGTGAATATTTAATGTTTCACTTTTTTCAGCGTTTCTCGGCATATTCTGGGTCCTACAGTGTGATTTTCTCATTTTCCACATTTTTCAATTTTTTTCGTAATTCTGGGTCCTACAGTGTGATTTTCTCATTTTCCACCTTTTTCAGCCTTTCTAGCCATTTTTCGGGTCCTTTAGTGTGAGTTTTTAATTTTCTAATTTTTTCAGGGTTTCTCGCCTTATTCTGGGTCCTAAACGTTGTATTTTTAATTTTTCACGTTTTCAGGGTTTCTTGGCATATTCTGGGTCCTACAGTGTGATTTTCTCATTTTCGATATTTTCAAGTTTTTTCGTAATTCTGGGTCCTACAGTGTGATTTTCTCATTTTCCACCTTTTTCAGGTTTTCTCGCCATAATTGGGGTTCTTCAGTGTCAGTTTGTAATTTTCTACTTTTTTCAGGGTTTCTTGCCATATTTGGGGTCCTTCAGTGTGAGTTTTTAATTTTCTACTCTTTCAGGGTTTCTCGCCATAAACTGTGTCCTATAGTATGTATTTTTCATTTTCCACGTTTTTCAGGTTTTTTCTTCATATTCTGGGTCCTACACTGTGATTTTCACATTTCCACATTTTCAGGTTTTCTTGCCATATTCCAGGTCCTTCAGTGTGGATTTTTAATTTTCCACGTTTTTCAGTATTTCTCCCCATATTATGGGTAATACAGTGTGAATTTTAATTATCCACTTTTTTTCATGGTTTCTCGCCATATTCTGTGTCCGACAGTGTGAATTTTTAATTTTCACGTTTTTCAGTGTTTCTTGAAATATTCTGGGTCCTGCAGTGTGATTTTCTCATTTTCCACCTTTTTCAGGTTTTCTCCCCATATTTGGGGTCCTTCAGTGTCAGTTTGTATTTTTCTACTTTCTTCAGGGTTTCTCACCATATTCTGGATCCTACAGTGTGATTTTCTCATTTTCCACCTTTTTCAGGTTTTCTCGCCATGTTTGGGCTCCTTCACTGTGAGATTTTAATTTTCTACTTTTTTATTAACTTTTTCTCGCCATATTCTGGGTCCGTTAGTGTGAATTTTTAATTTTCATGTTTTTCACATTTTCTCGGCCTATTCTGGGTCCTGAAATGTGATTTTCTCATTTTCCACCGTTTTCAGGGTTTCTCGCTATATTTGGGGTCCTACAGTGTGAGTTTGTAATTTTGAACTTTTTTCAGGGTTTCTCACCATATTCTGGGTCCTACAGCATGTATTTTTAATTTTCCACGTTTTCAGGGTTTCTGGGCAAAATCTGGGTCCTACAGTGTGATTATTCTCATTTTCCACCTTTTTCAGGTTTTCTCACCATATTCATGGGGTCCTTCAGTGTGAATTTTTAATTTTCTACTTTTTTCAGGTTTTCTCGCCATATTCTGGGTCCTACAGCATGTTTTTTTTAATTTTACACGTTTTCAGGGTTTCTGGGCATAATCTGGGTCCTACAGTGTGATTATTCTCATTTTCCACCATTTTCAGGTTTTCAAACCATATTCGGGGTCTTTCAGTGTGAATTTTTAATTTTCTACTCTTTTCAGGTTTTCTCGCCATATTCTGTGTCCTTCAGTGTGAGTTTTTTATCTTCCTCCTTTTTCAGGTTTTTCGCAATATTCTGGGTCCTTCCGTGTGATATTTTAATATTTTATCTTTTTCAGGTTTTTTCGTCATATTCTGGGTTATACTGTGTGATTTTCTCATTTCCATGTTTTTTCAGGGTCTCTTGCCGTATTCCAGGTCCTTCATTGTGAATTTTTTCCCACGGTTTTCAGTATTTCTCTCCATATCTGGGTAATGAAGTGTGAATTTTTAATTGTCCAGTCTTTTCATGGTTTCTCACCATATTCTGTGTCCAATAGTGTGAATTTTTAATTTTCAGGTTTTTCATGGTTGTTCGGCATATTCTCGTTTCTGCAGTGTGATTTTCTCATTTTCCACGTTTTTCAAGTTTTTTCGTATTTTGGGTCCTACAAGTGTGATTTTCTCATTTTCGATGTTTTTCATGTTTTTGTAATTCTGGGTAATACAGTGTGATTATTCTCATTTTCTACCTTTTTAATGTTTTCGCGCCATATTCGGGATCCTTCAGTGTGAGTTTTTAATTTTCTACTTTGTTGAGGGTTTCTTGCCATATTCTCAGTGCTACAGAGTGTATTTTTAATTTTCCAAGTTTCTCAGGGTTTCTCCCCAATTTCTGGATCCTAAAATGTGATTTTCTCATTTACGACGTTTTTCAAGTATTTTCGGAATTCTGGATCCTACACTGTGATTATTCTCATTTTCCACATTTTTCAGGTTTTCTTGCCATATTTGGGTTCCTTCAGTGTGAGTTTTTAATTTTCTACTTTTATGAGGGTTTCTTGCCATATTCTGGGTACTACAGTGTCTGTCTGTCTCTCTGTGTGTCTGATCCCCTGGAACTGTAGATGGGCCAGCATATAGTTGCTGGTAGTTGATCCCAGGTTCTCTGGAAGAGGAGACAATGCTGTTAATTGTTGAGCCCTTTCAGTGGCTCCACCTATCTTTAAATTTTTAGAAGTATATGTTAGGCTGTGTTTATGTACATATTATGAAGACCATAAGAGGGATTTAGATTCTCCAGAATCTGACACCCTCTTCTGGAGTGTCTGAAGACAACTACAGTGTACTTATATCTAATAAATACATAAATAAATAAATAAATAAATAAATAAATAAATAAACATTATTTTAAAAGGATAAGAAAGAAAGAAAAACCAGGCAGGCCTGCAATCCTTGTCTGTCTGTCTGTATGTATGTCTGTCTGATCCCCTGGAACTGGAGATGGGCCACAATATAGTTGCTGGTAGTTGATCCCAGGTCCTCTGGAAGAGGAGACAATGCTGTTAGTTGTTGAGCCCTCTCAGTGGCCCCACCCATCTTTAAATTTTTAGAAGTATATGTGAGGCTGTGTTTATGTACATCATATGCAGACCATAAGAGGGATTTAGATTCTCCAGAATCTGACACCCTCTTCTGGAGTGTCTGAAGACAGCTACAGTGTACTTATATCTAATAAATACATAAATAAATAAATAAACATTTTTTAAAAAGTATAAGAAAGAAAGAAAAATCAGGCAGGCCTGCCATCCTTATCTCTGTCTGTCTGTCTGTCTGTCTTATCCCCTGGAACTTGAGATGGGCCACCATATAGTTGCTGGTAGTTGATCCAAGGTTCTCTGGAAGAGGAGACAATGCTGTTAATTGTTGAGCCCTTTCAGTGGGCCCACACTTCTTTAAATATTTAGAAGTATATATGAGACTGTGTTTATGTACATCATATTCAGATTATAAGAGGGTTTAGATTCTCCAGAATCTGACACCCTCTACTGGAGTGTCTGAAGACAGCTACAGTGTACTTATATATAATAAATAAATAAATAAATAAATAAATAAATAAATAAATAAATAAATAAACATTTTTTTAAAAAGGATAAGAAAGAAAGTAAGACCAGGCAGGCCTCCCATCCTTATCACTGTCTGTCTTTCTGTCTGTGTGTCTGTCTGATCCCCTGGAACTGGAGATGGGCTACCATATAGTTCCTGGTAGTTGATCCCGGGTTCTCTGGAAGAGGAGACAATGATGTTAATTGTTGAGCCCTATCAGTGGCCCTACCCATCTTTAAATTTTTAGAAGTGTCTTGAAGCTGTGTTTATGTACATCATATGCAGACCAGAAGAGGGATTTAGATTCATCTGAACCTGACACCCTCTTCTGGAGTGTCTGAAGACAGCTACAGTGTACTTATATCTAATAAATAAATAAATAAATAAATAAATAAATAAATAAATAAATAAATAAATAAACATTATTTAAACCGGATAAGAAAGAAAGAAAGACCAGGAGGCCTGCCATCCTTATCTCTGTCTGTCTGTCTGTCTGTCTGTCGTTCTGATCCCCTGGAACTGGAGATGGGCCACCATATAGGTGCTGGTAGTTGATCCCAGGTTCTCTGGAAGAGGAGAGAATGCTGTTAATTGTTGAGCCCTTTCAGCGGCCCCACTCATCGTTAAATTTTTACTAGTATATGTTAGTCTGTGTTTATGTACATCATATGCAGACTATAAGAGGGATTTAGATTCTCCAGAATCTGACACCCTCTTCTGGAGTGTCTGAAGACAGCTACAGTGTATTTATATCTAATAAATACATAAATAAATAATCATTTTTTAAAAAGGATAAGAAAGAAAGAAAGACCAGGCAGGCCTGCAATCCTTATCCTTGTCTGTCTGTCCGTCTGTCTGATCCCCTGGGAGTGGAGATGGGACACCATATAGTTGCAGGTAGTTGATCCCAGGTTCTCTGGAAGAGGAGACAATGCTGTTAATTGCTGAGCCCTTTCAGTGCCACCCCCACCTTTAAATTTTAAGAAGTAAATGTGAGGCTGTGTTTATGTACATCATATGCAGACCATAAGAGGGATTTAGATACTCCAGAATCTGACACCCTCTTCTGGAGTGTTGAAGACAACTACAGTGTACTTATATATAATAAATACATAAATAAATAAATAAATAAATAAATAAATAAATAAACATTTTTTAAAAAGGATAAGAAAGAAAGTAAGACCAGGCAGGCCTGCCATCCTTATCTCTGTCTGTCTGTCTGTGTGTCTGTCTGAACCCCTGGAACTGGAGATGGGCTACCATATAGTTGCTGGTAGTTGATACCAGGTTCTCTGGAAGAGGAGACAATGCTGTTAATTGTTGACCCCTATTTGTGGCCCTACCCATCTTTAAATTTTTAGAAGTGTATCTGAGGCTGTGTTTATGTACATCATATGCAGACCAGAAGAGGGATTTAGATTCGTCAGTATCTGACACCCTCTTCTGGAGTGTCTGAAGACAGCTACAGTGTACTTATATCTAATAAATACATAAATAAATAAATAAACAAATAAATAAATAAATAAATAAATAAACATTATTTAAACCGGATAAGAAAGAAAGAAAGACCAGGCAGGCCTGCCATCCTTATCTCTGTCTGTCTGTCTGACTGTCTGTCGTTCTGATCCCCTGGAACTGGAGATGGGCCACCATATAGGTGCTGGTAGTTGATCCCAGGTTCTCTGGAAGAGGAGACAATGCTGTTAATTGTTGAGTCCTTTCAGTGACTCCACCTATCTTTAAATTTTTAGAAGTATATGTTAGGCTGTGTTTATGTACATCATATGCAGACCATAAGAGGGATTTAGATTCTCCAGGATCTGACACCCTCATCTGGAGTGTCTGAACACAACTACAGTGTACTTATATCTAATAAATAAATAAATAAATAAATAAATAAATAAATAAATAAATAAATAAATAAATATATAAATAAATAAATAAACATTTTTTAAAAAGGATGAGAAAGAAAGTAAAACCACGCAGGCCTGCAATCCTTGTTTGTCTGTCTGTCTGTCTGTCTGATCCCCTGGAACTGGAGGTGGGCCACCATATAGTTGCTGCTAGTTGATCCCAGGTTCTCTGTTAGAGGAGACAATGCTGTTAATGGTTGAGCTGTTTCAGTGGCCCCACACATCTTTAAATTTTTAGAAGTATATGTGAGGCTGTGTTTATGTACATCATATGCAGACCATAAGAGGGATTTAGATTCTCTAGAATATGACGCCCTCTTCTGAAGTATCTGAAGACAGCTACAGTGTACTTATATCTAATAAATACATATATAAATAAATAAACATTTTTAAAATGTATAAGAATGAAAGAAAAACCAGGCAGTAGTGCAATCATTGTCTGTCTGTCTGTATGTATGACTGTCAGATCCCCTGGAACTGGAGATGGGCCACAATATAGTTGCTGGTAGTTGATCCCAGGTCCTCTGGAAGAGGAGACAATGCTGTTAATTGTTGAGCCCTTTCAGTGGCCCCACCCATCTTTAAATTTTTAGAAGTATATGTGAGGCTGTGTTTATGTACATCATATGCAGACCATAAGAGGGATATAGATTCTCCAGAATCTGACACCCTCTTCTGGAGTGTCTGAAGACAGCTACAGTGTACTTATATATAATAAATAAATTATTAAATAAATAAATAAATAAATGAATGAATAAATAAATAAATAAACATTTTTAAAAAGGATAAGAAACAAAGAAAAATCAGGCAGAACTGACATCCTTCTCTTTGTCTGTCTGTCTGTCTGTCTGATCCCCTGCAACTTGAGATGGGCCACCATATAGTTGCTGGTAGTTGATCCCATATTCTCTGGAAGAGGAGACAATGGTGTTAATTTTTGAGCCTTTTCAGTGGGCCCACCCAGCTTTAAATTTTTAGAAGTATATGTAAGCCTGTGTTTATGTACATCATATACAGACCATAAGAGGGATTTAGATTCTCCAGAAGATGACACCCTCTTCTAGAGTGTCTGAAGACAGCTATAGTGTACTTATATCTAATAAATAAATAAATAAATAAATAATTAAATAAATAAATAAATAAATAAACATTTTTTTAAAAGTATAAGAAAGAAAGAAAGTCCAGGCAGGCCTCCATCCTTATCTCTGTCTCTCTGTCTGACTGTCTGATACCCTGGAACTGGAGATGAGCCACCATATAGTTGCTGGTAGTTTATCCAAGGTTCTCTGGAAGAGGAAGCAATGCTGTTAATTGTTGAGCCATTTTTGGGGCCCCACCCATCTTTAAATTTTTAGAAGAAAATGTGAGTCTGTGTTTTTGTACATCATATGCAGACCATAAGAGGGATATAGATTCTCCAGAATCTGACACCCTCTTCTGGAGTGTCTGAAGAGAGCTACAGTGTACTTATATCTAATAAATAAATAGATAAATAAATAAATAATTAATTAAACATTTTTTAAAAAGGATAAGAAAGAAAGAAAGAACAGGCAGGCCTGCCATCCATATCTCTGTCTGTCTGTCTGTCTGTCTATCTGATCCCCGGGAACTGGAGATGGGCCACCATATAGTTGCTGGTAGTTGATCCAAGGTTCTCTGGAAGATGAGAAAATGCTGTTAATTGTTGAGCCCTTTCAGTGGCCCCACACTTCTTTAAATATTTAGAAGTATATGTGAGGCCTTTTTATGTACATCATATTCAGATTATAAGAGGATTTAGATTCTCCAGAATCTGACACCCTCTACTGGAGTGTCTGAAGACAGCTACAGTGTATTTATATATAATAAATACATAAATAAATAAATAAATAAATAAATAAATAAATAAATAAATAAACATTTTTTAAAAAGGATAAGTAAGAAAGTAAGACCAGGCAGGCCTGCCATCCTTATCTCTGTCTGTCTGTCTGTCTGTCTGATCCCCTGGAAGTGGAGATGGGCTACCATATAGTTGCTGGTAGTTGATCCCAGGTTCTCTGGAAGAGGAGACAATGCTGTTAATTGTTGAACCCTATCAGTGGCCCTACCGATCTTTAAATTTTTAGAAGTGTATGTGAGGCTGTGTTTATGTACATCATATGGAGACCAGAAGAGGGATTTAGATTCTCCAGAATCTGACACACTCTAATGGAGTGTCTGAAGACAGCTACAGTGTACCCATATCTAATAAATACATAAATAAATAAATAAATATTTCTTAAAAGAATAAGAAAGAAAGAAAGACCAGGCAGGCCTCCATCCTTATCTCTATCTGTGTGTATTTCTGTCTCTCTGTCTGATCCCCTGGAACTGGAGATGGGCCACCATATAGTTGCTGGTAATTCATCCCAGGTTCTCTGGAAGAGGAGACAATGCTGTTAATTATTGAGCCCTTTCAGTGGCCCCACACATCTTTAAATTTTTAGAAATGTATGTGAGGCTGTGTTTTTGTACATCATATGGAGACCATAAGAGGGATTTAGATTCTCCAGAATCTGACACCCTCTTCTGGAGTGTCTGAAGACAGCTACAGTGTACTTATATATAATAAATACATAAATAAATAAATAAACATTTTTTAAAAAAGGATAAGAAAGAAAGAAAAACCAGGCAGGCCTGCCATCCTTGACTGTTTGTCTGTCTGTCTGTCTGATCCCCTGGAACTGGAAATTGGCCACCATATAGTGGCTGGTAGTTGATCCCAGGTTCTCTGGAAGAGGAGACAATGCTGTTAATTGTTGAGCCCGTTCAGTGGCCCCACACATCTTTAAATTTTTAGAAGTATATGTGAGGCTGTGTTTATGTATATCATATGAGGCCCATAAGAGGGATTTAGATTCTCCAGAATCTGACACTCTCTTCTGGAGTGTCTGAAGACAGCTACAGTGTACTTATATCTAATAAATAAATAAATAAATAAATAAATAAATAAATAAATAAACATTTTTAAAAGGAATAAGAAAGAAAGAAAAACCACCAGGCCTGCCATACTTGTCTTTCTGTCTTGCCTAGCCCCTTGCCTAGCCTAGCCTAGCCTAGCCCCTTGCCTAGCCTAGCCTAGCCTCTTGCCTAGCCTAGCCTAGCCCCTTGCCTAGCCTAGCCCTGCCTTGCCTAGCCCTGCCTATCCCTGTCTTTAACCAGGCTGGCCTCAAACTCAGAAACTGACTGCCTCTGTCTCCAGAGTGCTCTCATTAAGAGCTCGAGCCACCACTGACTGTTGGGTTTTCTAAGTCTTACATAGGTATGGTCTGTTTCTCAGCTGTGAAACCCTAATTAACACATGTAGTCTGTCCTAGGTCAGCCATAGCTACAGACTGAGGCCTTTTCTAAAACAAAACAAAAGAAAACAAAAAATAGAAATAATAAAATAAATAAATTAAGCAACCACATGATATCTTTTCTTTCTTTCAATGATACTCAGAGCTTGAAGCAGTTCACCCATGAGACCTCAGCTCCGGACATTGAGGCTCTTTCCCTAACAAGTATTATGGCTGAACCTGAGGGCTTCTACTGCTGATTTGTGTCCCCCACTTTAAAAAAAATAGTTGTTTTCAAAGGCTGCAGGTTCTTAGCCCTGTTCCTTGTTACAGTTGAGTCACAGCCCTGAAAGTTCAGTGGTAGTTAAAGGCACTGAGAAGGGCTTCCTATAGACATCGAAGACCAAGTCTTTGATATTAAAAAAGTTAATCTGGATTCCCCCACCCCCTGGCATCCTTAGAATGCCTAGAAAGGAAGGCAGGGACCTGGGCAGAAGGGTGCAAGGCTACTGGTGTTTGTAAGTGGTAACAGAAAGCTTTCTCTTGTTGGTACCCTACCCCAATTTACATTGTCACTTCTTTTTCCTAGTTGTTGTTTTGTCGGTTTGTATTCTCAACATAGACCCTTTTCCTTCCTAACCTTGGCTGTCCTGAACCTTACTGTCCTTGAAGTCAATGATTTGCCTGTCTTGCTGGGATGAAACTGTGAGCTACCATCCAGAAGGAAGCACCCTGCTGAGGTTAGATTTGGGTCTCTTCCATTTTCCTCTATGAACATGCATATGGCAGGCCTGTTCTTTCTTTTTTACTTTTCCTTTTCTTTTTAAAGATTTATTTATTTATTATATTTAAGTATGCTGTAGCTATGTTCAGACACTCCAGAAGAGTGTGTCAGATGCTGAAGAATCTAAATCATTCTTATTGTCTGCATATGATGTATATAAACACAGCCTCACATATACTCAAAAAAAAAAAAAGAATGAAAGATGTGGCTAGAGAGAGGACTCAACAATTAAGAGCATTGTCTCCTCTTCCAGAGAACCTGGGCTCAATTACCAGTATATATATATGGTGGCCCATCTCCAGTTCCAGGGGATCTAATACTCTGTTCTGGAGTCTGTGGGCACAGCATACACATGCAAAACATTCTTACACTAAAAATAAAATTGATCATTGAGAGAGAGGAGAAAGAGGGGGTGAGAGAGAGGGGAGGTAATCATAACTCCTGACGAGTTTGAAGACCTGAGCTTCATCACTCACACAAATAAATAAATGCAAAATATTTTTTATAAATAAACTCTGCCATTGCCCTTTAAAAATTCCTAGAAAACAAGTTTTATGAGCAACAGTTATATTTACTATATCTAAAGGACAGTCATGAGCATATTCTCTAAATAGAAAAAGGCCTGTTAGTCTTAGAAATGGAAAAGACAAACCAAGGAAGGTTTACAATTACATAATGAGGCAGCTCAGCCCAGCACTCAGGTTGGAAGTAAGACTCGAGAATAGGATACACCTGAAGACAGACAGCCATTGCTTTTTGTTTCGGAGGCTGAAAGGATACACCTGAAGACAGCCAATGCTGTGTGTGCTTGATGGTGATCTGGTAATTTTTTTTTTAATTTTTAAAAACTTTAACACTTTTTATAAAACTTTTATAAAAACTTTTTATTCTCCTTGGTTTCTTTCTTTCTTTCTTTCTTTCTTTCTTTCTTTCTTTCTTTCTTTCTTTCTTTCTTTCTTTCTTTCTTTCTTTCTTTCTTTTTTCAGGTTTTCTCACCATATTGCAGGTACTACAAGTTTGATTTTCTTATTTTTTGACTGTTTCAGGGTTTCTCACCATATTGCAGGTCCTACTGTGTGATTTTATCATTTTTCGACTTTTTCAGGGTTTCTCATCATATTCCAATTCCTAGAGTGTGATTTTCTCATTTTTCGACTTTTTCAGGGATTCTCACCATATTGCAGGTCCTAAAAGTGTGAATTTCTTATTTTTCGACTTTTGCAGGGTTTCTCACCATGTTCCAGCTACTACAGTGTATTTTTCTCATTTTTTAAAATTTTCACGGTCTCTCATCTTATTCAAAGTCGAACAGTGTGATTTTCTCATTTTTCGACTTTTTCAGGGTTTCTCACCATATTCCAGGTCCTACTGCATGATTTTCTCATTTTTCGACTTTTTCAGGGTTTCTCACTATATTCCAAGTCGTACAGTGTGATTTTCTCATTTTTTGACTTTTTCAGGGTTTCTCATCATATTCCAAGTCCTACAGTGTGATTTTCTCATTTTTCAACTTTTTCAGGGTTTCTCACCATATTGCAGGTCCTACTGTGTGATTTTCTCATTTTTTGACTTTTTCAGGGTTTCTCACCATATTCCAGGTCCTACTGCATGATTTTCTCATTTTTCGACTTTTTCAGGGTTTCTCACCATATTCCAAGTCCTACAGTGTGATTTTCTCATTTTTCGACTTTTTTAGGGTTTCTCATCATATTCCAAGTCCTACAGTGTGATTTTCTCATTTTTTGACTTTTTCAGGGTTTCTCATCTTATTCCATGTCCTAGAGTGTTATTTTTCTAATTTGTTGACTCTTTCAGAGTTTCTCCACTTACTCCATGTATTACAGTGTGATTTTCTCATTTTTTGACTTTTTCAGTGTTTCTCACCATATTCCAGGTCCTACAGTTTGATATTCTCATTTTTCAACTTTTTCAGGGTTTCTCACCATATTCTGGGTCCTAGTGTGTGATTTTCTCATTTTTCGACTTTTTCAGGGTTTCTCACCATATTGGTGGTCCTACAAGTGTAATTTTCTTATTTTTCGACTTTTTCGGGGTTTCTCACCATATTCCAGCTCCTGCAGTGTATTTCTCTCATTTTTTGACTTTTTCATGATTTCTCATCTTATTCCAAGTCCTACAGTGTGATTTTCTCATTTTTCGAATTTTTCAGGTTTTCTCACCATATTGCAGGTACTACAAGTTTGAATTTCTTATTTTTCGACTGTTTCAGGGTTTCTCACCATAATCCAGGTCCTACTGTTTGATTTTCTCATTTTTCGACTTTTTCAGGGTTTCTCATCATATTCCAAGTCCTAGAGTGTGATTTTCTCATTTTTCGAGTTTTTCAGGGATTCTCACCATATTACAGGTCCTACAAGTGTGAATTTCTTATTTTTCGACTTTTGCAGGGTTTCTCACCATGTTCCATCTACTACAGTGTATTTTTCTCATTTTTTAAAATTTTCACGGTTTCTCATCTTATTCCAAGTCGAACAGTGTGATTTTCTCATTTTTCGACTTTTTCAGGGTTTCTCACCATATTGCAGGTACTACAAGTTTGATTTTCTTATTTTTCAAATATTTCAGGGTTTCTCACCATATTCCAGGTCCTACTGTGTGATTTTCTCACGTTAAGACTTTTTCAGTGTTTCTCACCATATTCTAGGTACTACAGTGTGATTTTCTCATTTTTTGACTTTTTCAGGTTTTCTCATCCTATTCCAAGTCCTAGAGTGTGATTTTCTCTTTTTCGGACTTTTTCAGGGTTTCTCAAAAAATATTCCAGGTACTACACTGTAATTTTCTCATTTTTTTGACTTTTTCAGAGTTTGTCACCATATTCCAGGTCCTAATGTGTGATTTTCTCATTTTTAGACATTTTCAGTGTTTCTGACCATATTCCAGGTCCTACAGTATGATTGTTCTCATGTTAAGACTTTTTCAGTGTTTCTCACCATATTCCAGGTCCTACTGCATATTTTGCTCATTTTTTACTTTTTCAGGGTTTCTCACCATATTTCAAGTCCTATATGGTGATTTTCTCATTTTTTGACTTTTTCAGGGTTTCTCATCTTACTCCAAGTCCTACAGTGTGATTTTCTCATTTTTTGACTTTTATGGGTTTCTCACCATATTGCAGGTCCTACAAGTGTGAATTTCTTATTGTTGGACTTTTTCAGGGTTTCTCACCATATTCCAGCTCTACAGTGTATTTTTGTCATTTTTTGTCTTTTTCACGGTTTCTCATCTTATTCCAAGTCCTACAGTGTGATTTTCTCATTTTTCAACTTTTTCAGGGTTTCTCACCATATTGCAGGTCCTACAGTGTGATTTTCTCATTTTTCGACTTTTTCAGAATTTCTCACCCTATTGCAGGTCCTACAAGTGTGAATTTCTCATTTTTTGACTTTTATGGGTTTCTCACCATATTGCAGGTCCTACAAGTGTGAATTTCTTATTGTTGGACTTTTTCAGGGTTTCTCACCATATTCCAGCTCTACAGTGTATTTTTGTCATTTTTTGTCTTTTTCACGGTTTCTCATCTTATTCCAAGTCCTACAGTGTGATTTTCTCATTTTTCAACTTTTTCAGGGTTTCTCACCATATTCCAGGTCCTACTGCATGATTTTCTCATTTTTCGACTTTTTCAGGGTTCCTCACCATATTCCAAGTCCTACAGTGTGATTTTCTCATTTTTCGACTTTTTAGGGTTTCTCATCATATTCCAAGTCCTACAGTGTGATTTTCTCCTTTTTTGACTTTTTCAGGGTTTCTCATATTATTCCATGTCCTAGAGTGTTATTTTTCTAATTTGTCGACTCTTTCAGAGATTCTCCACTTATTCCATGCATTACAGTGTGATTTTTCTCAGTTTTGGACTTTTTCAGGTTTTCTCACCTTATTCCAGGACCTACAGTTTGATTTTCTCATTTTTTGACTTTTTCAGGGTTTCTCACCATATTCCAGGTCCTACAGTGTGATTTTCTCATTTTTTAAATTTTTTCAGGGTTTCTCATCATATTCCAAGTCCTAGAGTGTGTTTTTCTCTTTTTTTGACTTTTTCAGGGTTTCTCACCATATTCCAGGTCCTACAGTGTGATTTTCTCATTTTTTTACTTTTTCAGGGTTTCTCATCATATTCCAAGTCCTAGAGTGTGTTTTTCTCTTTTTTTGACTTTTTCAGGGTTTCTCACCATATTCCAGGTCCTACAGTGTGATTTTCTCATTTTAAGACTTTTTCAGGGTTTCTCACCATATTCCAGGTCCTACTGCATGGTTTTCTCATTTTTTGACTTTTTCAGGGTTTCTCACCATATTCCAGGTCCTACAGTGTGATTTTCTCATTTTTCGACTTTTTAGGGTTTCTCATCATATTCCAAGTCCTACGGTGTGATTTTCTCATTTTTTGACTTTTTCAGGGTTTCTCATATTATTCCATGTCCTAGAGTGTTATTTTTCTAATTTGTCGACTCTTTCAGAGTTTCTCCACTTATTCCATGTATTACAGTGTGATTTTTCTCAGTTTTGGACTTTTTCAGGTTTTCTCACCTTTTCCAGGACCTACAGTTTGATTTTCTCATTTTTTGACTTTTTCAGGGTTTGTCACCATATTCCAGGTCCTACAGTGTGATTTTCTCATTTTTTAAATTTTTTCAGGGTTTCTCATCATATTCCAAGTCCTAGAGTGTGTTTTTCTCTTTTTTTGACTTTTTCAGGGTTTCTCACCATATTCCAGGTCCTACAGTGTGATTTTCTCATTTTTTTACTTTTTCAGGGTTTCTCATCATATTCCAAGTCCTAGAGTGTGTTTTTCTCTTTTTTTGACTTTTTCAGGGTTTCTCACCATATTCCAGGTCCTACAGTGTGATTTTCTCATTTTTTTACTTTTTCAGGGTTTCTCATCATATTCCAAGTCCTAGAGTGTGTTTTTCTCTTTTTTGACTTTTTCAGGGTTTCTCACCATATTCCAGGTCCTACAGTGTGATTTTCTCATTTTAAGACTTTTTCAGGGTTTCTCACCATATTCCAGGTCCTACTGCATGGTTTTCTCATTTTTTGACTTTTTCAGGGTTTCTCACCATATTCCAGGTCCTACAGTGTGATTTTCTCATTTTTCGACTTTTTAGGGTTTCTCATCATATTCCAAGTCCTACGGTGTGATTTTCTCATTTTTTGACTTTTTCAGGGTTTCTCATATTATTCCATGTCCTAGAGTGTTATTTTTCTAATTTGTCGACTCTTTCAGAGTTTCTCCACTTATTCCATGTATTACAGTGTGATTTTTCTCAGTTTTGGACTTTTTCAGGTTTTCTCACCTTTTCCAGGACCTACAGTTTGATTTTCTCATTTTTTGACTTTTTCAGGGTTTGTCACCATATTCCAGGTCCTACAGTGTGATTTTCTCATTTTTTAAATTTTTTCAGGGTTTCTCATCATATTCCAAGTCCTAGAGTGTGTTTTTCTCTTTTTTTGACTTTTTCAGGGTTTCTCACCATATTCCAGGTCCTACAGTGTGATTTTCTCATTTTTTTACTTTTTCAGGGTTTCTCATCATATTCCAAGTCCTAGAGTGTGTTTTTCTCTTTTTTTGACTTTTTCAGGGTTTCTCACCATATTCCAGGTCCTACAGTGTGATTTTCTCATTTTAAGACTTTTTCAGGGTTTCTCACCATATTCCAGGTCCTACTGCATGGTTTTCTCATTTTTTGACTTTTTCAGGGTTTCTCACCATATTCCAGGTCCTACAGTGTGATTTTCTCATTTTTCGACTTTTTAGGGTTTCTCATCATATTCCAAGTCCTACGGTGTGATTTTCTCATTTTTTGACTTTTTCAGGGTTTCTCATATTATTCCATGTCCTAGAGTGTTATTTTTCTAATTTGTCGACTCTTTCAGAGTTTCTCCACTTATTCCATGTATTACAGTGTGATTTTTCTCAGTTTTGGACTTTTTCAGGGTTTCTCACCTTATTCCAGGACCTACAGTTTGATTTTCTCATTTTTTGACTTTTTCAGGGTTTCTCACCATATTCCAGGTCCTACAGTGTGATTTTCTCATTTTTTTACTTTTTCAGGGTTTCTCATCATATTCCAAGTCCTAGAGTGTGTTTTTCTCTTTTTTTGACTTTTTCAGGGTTTCTCACCATATTCCAGGTCCTACAGTGTGATTTTCTCATTTTAAGACTTTTTCAGGGTTTCTCACCATATTCCAGGTCCTACTGCATGATTTTCTCATTTTTCGACTTTTTCAGGGTTCCTCACCATATTCCAAGTCCTACAGTGTGATTTTCTCATTTTTCGACTTTTTTAGGGTTTCTCATCATATTCCAAGTCCTACAGTGTGATTTTCTCATTTTTTGACTTTTTCAGGGTTTCTCATCTTATTCCATGTCCTAGAGTGTTATTTTTCTAATTTGTTGACTCTTTCAGAGTTTCTCCACTTACTCCATGTATTACAGTGTGATTTTTCTCATTTTTTTACTTTTTCAGGGTTTCTCACCATATTCCAGTTCCTACAGTGTGATTTTCTCATTTTAAGCCTTTTTCAGTGTTTCTCACCAAATTGCCTCTCCTAATGCGTGATTTTTTTCTTTTTTCGACTTTTTCAGTTTTTCTCACCATATTCCAACCCTACAGCGTGATTTTCTCATTTTTTGACTTTTATGGGTTTCTCATCATATTCCAAGTCCTAAAGTGTGATTTTCTCATTTTTTGACTTTTTCAGTGTTTCTCACCATATTCCAGGTCCTACAGTGTGATTTTCTCATTTTAAGACTTTTTCAGGGTTTCTAACCATATTGGAGGTCAAACAAGTGTGAGTTTCTTATTTTTCGACTTTATCAGGTTTTCTCACCATATTCCAGCTCCTACAGTGTATTTTTCTCATTTTTAGACTTTTTCACGTTTTCTCACAATATTCCTGGTCCTACAGCGTGATTTTCTCATTTTTCGACTTTTTCAGGGTTTCTCACCATATTCCAAGTCGTACAGTGTGATTTTCTCATTTTTTGACTTTTTCAGGATTTCTCATCATATTCCAAGTCCTACAGTGTGATTTTCTCATTTTTTGACTTTTCGGGGTTTCTCATCTTATTCCAAGTCCTAGAGTGTGATTTTTCTAATTTTTTGACTTCCTCAGATTATATCACCATTATCCATATACTACAGTGTGATTTTTCTCATTTTTCGACTTTTTCAGTGTTTCTCACCATATTGGTGGTCCTACAAGTGTAATTTTCTGATTTTTCGACTTTTTCGGGGTTTCTCACCATATTCCAGCTCCTACAGTGTATTTCTCTCATTTTTTGACTTTTTCATGATTTCTCATCTTATTCCAAGTCCTACAGTGTGATTTTCTCATTTTTCGAATTTTTCAGGGTTTCTCACCATATTGCAGGTACTACAAGTTTGAATTTCTTATTTTTCGACTGTTTCAGGGTTTCTCACCATATTGCAGGTCCTACTGTGTGATTTTCTCATTTTTCGACTTTTTCAGGGTTTCTCATCATATTCCAAGTCCTAGAGTGTGATTTTCTCATTTTTCGAGTTTTTCAGGGATTCTCACCATATTGCAGGTCCTACAAGTGTGAATTTCTTATTTTTCGACTTTTGCAGGGTTTCTCACCATGTTCCATCTACTACAGTGTATTTTTCTCATTTTTTAAAATTTTCACGGTTTCTCATCTTATTCCAAGTCGAACAGTGTGATTTTCTCATTTTTCGACTTTTTCAGGGTTTCTCACCATATTGCAGGTACTACAAGTTTGATTTTCTTATTTTTCAAATATTTCAGGGTTTCTCACCATATTCCAGGTCCTACTGTGTGATTTTCTCACGTTAAGACTTTTTCAGTGTTTCTCACCATATTCTAGGTACTACAGTATGATTTTCTCATTTTTTGACTTTTTCAGGTTTTTTCATCTTATTCCAAGTCCTAGAGTGTGATTTTCTCCTTTTCGGACTTTTTCAGGGTTTCTCAAAAATATTCCAGGTCCTACAGTGTAATTTTCTCATTTTTTGACTTTTTCAGTGTTTCTCATCATATTGTAGGTCCTACAAGTATGAATTTCTTATTTTTCGACTTTTTCAGATATTCTCACCATTTTCCAGGTCCTAATGTGTGATTTTTTAATTTTTAGACTTTTTCAGTGTTTCTGACCATATTCCAGGTCCTACTGCATGATTTGCTCATTTTTTGACTTTTTCAGGGTTTCTCACCATATTCCAAGTCCTATAGTGTGATTTTCTCATTTTTTGACTTTTTCAGGGTTTCTCATCTTACTCAAAGTCCTACAGTGTGATTTTCTCATTTTAAGACTTTTTCAGGTTTTCTCACCATATTCCAGGTCCTACTGCATGATTTTCTCATTTTTCGACTTTTTCAGGGTTCCTCACCATATTCCAAGTCCTACAGTGTGATTTTCTCATTTTTCGACTTTTTTAGGGTTTCTCATCATATTCCAAGTCCTAGAGTGTGATTTTCTCATTTTTCGAGTTTTTCAGGGATTCTCACCATATTGCAGGTCCTACAAGTGTGAATTTCTTATTTTTCGACTTTTGCAGGGTTTCTCACCATGTTCCATCTACTACAGTGTATTTTTCTCATTTTTTAAAATTTTCACGGTTTCTCATCTTATTCCAAGTCGAACAGTGTGATTTTCTCATTTTTCGACTTTTTCAGGGTTTCTCACCATATTGCAGGTACTACAAGTTTGATTTTCTTATTTTTCAAATATTTCAGGGTTTCTCACCATATTCCAGGTCCTACTGTGTGATTTTCTCACGTTAAGACTTTTTCAGTGTTTCTCACCATATTCTAGGTACTACAGTATGATTTTCTCATTTTTTGACTTTTTCAGGTTTTTTCATCTTATTCCAAGTCCTAGAGTGTGATTTTCTCCTTTTCGGACTTTTTCAGGGTTTCTCAAAAATATTCCAGGTCCTACAGTGTAATTTTCTCATTTTTTGACTTTTTCAGTGTTTCTCATCATATTGTAGGTCCTACAAGTATGAATTTCTTATTTTTCGACTTTTTCAGATATTCTCACCATTTTCCAGGTCCTAATGTGTGATTTTTTAATTTTTAGACTTTTTCAGTGTTTCTGACCATATTCCAGGTCCTACTGCATGATTTGCTCATTTTTTGACTTTTTCAGGGTTTCTCACCATATTCCAAGTCCTATAGTGTGATTTTCTCATTTTTTGACTTTTTCAGGGTTTCTCATCTTACTCAAAGTCCTACAGTGTGATTTTCTCATTTTAAGACTTTTTCAGGTTTTCTCACCATATTCCAGGTCCTACTGCATGATTTTCTCATTTTTCGACTTTTTCAGGGTTCCTCACCATATTCCAAGTCCTACAGTGTGATTTTCTCATTTTTCGACTTTTTTAGGGTTTCTCATCATATTCCAAGTCCTACAGTGTGATTTTCTCATTTTTTGACTTTTTCAGGGTTTCTCATGTTATTCCATGTCCTAGAGTGTTTTTTTTCTAATTTGTTGACTCTTTCAGAGTTTCTCCACTTATTCCATGTATTACAGTGTGATTTTTCTCATTTTTGACTTTTTCAGGGTTTCTCACCATATTCCAGGACCTACAGTTTGATTTTCTCATTTTTTGACTTTTTCAGGGTTTCTCACCATATTCCAGGTCCTACAGTGTGATTTTCTCATTTTTCGACTTTTTCAGGTTTTCTCACAATATTCCTGGTCCTACTGCGTGATTTTCTCATTTTTCGACTTTTCTCACCCTATTGCAGGTCCTACAAGTGTGAATTTCTTATTTTTTGACTTTTTCAGGGTTTCTCACCATATTCCAGCTCCTTCAGTGTATTTTTCTCATTTTTTGACTTTTTCAGGGTTTCTCACCATATTGCAGATATGAAAAATTTGATTTTCTTATTTTTCGACTGCTTCAGGGTTTCTCACCATATTCCAGGTCCTACTGTGTGATTTTCTCATTTTTCGACTTTTTCAGTGTTTTCTCACCATATTCAAGGTACTACAGTGTTATTTTCTCATTTTTCGACTTTTTCAGGTTTTCTCATCATATTCCAAGTCCTACAGGGTGACTTTCTCTTTTTTCGACTTTTAAAGGGTTTCTCAACATATTCCAGGTCCACCAGTGTAATTTTCTCATTTTTCGACTTTTTCAGGGTTTCTCATCATATTCCAAGTCCTAGAGTGTGATTTTCTCATTTTTCGAGTTTTTCAGTAATTCTCACCATATTGCAGGTCCTACAAGTGTGTATTTCTTATTTTTCGACTTTTTCAGGGTTTCTCACCATATTGCAGGTACTACAAGTTTGATTTTCTTATTTTTCAAATGTTTCAGGGTTTCTCACCATATTTCAGGTCCTACTGTGTGATTTTCTCACGTTAAGACTTTTTCAGTATTTCTCACCATATTCTAGGTACTACAGTGTGATTTATTAATTTTTTTACTTTTTCAGGTTTTCTCATCATATTCCAAGTCCTAGAGTGTGATTTTCTCTTTTTTGGACTTTTTCAGGGTTTCTCACCATATTGTAGGTCCTACAAGTGTGAATTTCTTATTTTTCGACTTTTTCAGAGTTTCTCACCATATTCCAGGTCCTACTGCGTGATTTTCTCATTTTTCGACTTTTTCAGGGTTTCTCACCATATTCCAGGTACTACTGCGTGATTTTCTCATGTTTTTGACTATTTCAGAGTTTATCACCATATTCCAGGTCCTACTGTGTGATTTTCTCATTTTAATACTTTTTTAGTGTTTCTCACCATATTCCAGGTACTACAGTGTGATATTCTCATTTTTTGACTTTTTCAGTGTTTCTCACCATATTCCAAGTCCTACAGTGTGATTTTCTCTTTTTTTAAACTTTTTCAGGGTTTCTTACCGTACTCCAGGTTCTACATTGTCATTTTCTCATTTTTCGAATATTTCAGGTTTTCTCAACATATTCCAGGTCCTACACTGTCATTTTCTAATTTGCGACTTTTTCAGAGTTTCTCACCATATTCCATGTACTACAGTGTGATTTTTCTCATTTTTTGACTTTTTCAGGGTTTTTCACTATATTCCAAGTCCTACAGGGTGATTTTCTCATTTTTTGACTTTTTCAGGGTTTCTCACCATATTCCAAGTCCTACAGTGTGATTTTCTCATTTTTTGACTTTTTCAGGTTTTCTCATCATATTCCAAGTCCTAGGGTGTTATTTTCTCCTTTTTCGACTTTTTCATGTTTTCTCACCATATTCCAGGTCCTACAGTGTGATTTTTCTCATTTTTTGACTTTTCAGGGTTTCTCACCATATTCCAGCTCCTACAGTGTGATTTTCTCATTTTTTCGATTTTTTTCATGTTTTCTCATCATATTCCAAGTCCTACAGTGTGATTTTCTCATTTTTTGACTTTTTCAGAATTTCTCACCCTATTGCAGATCCTACAGTGTGATTTTCTCATTTTTCGACTTTTTCAGGGTTTCTCACCATATTGCAGGT
>NW_028228244.1:0-25165 GCF_978045245.1 Mus caroli | reverse complement strand
TTCTTTCTTTCTTTCTTTCTTTCTTTCTTTCACACTTTTTATAAAACTTTTATAAAAACTTTTTATTATAAACTTTTCTTCTTTCTTTCTTTCACAGTTTTTATAAAACTTTTATAAAAACTTTTTATTATAAACTTTTCTTTCTTTCTTTCTTTCTTTCTTTCTTTCACACTTTTTATAAAACTTTTATAAAAACTTTTTATTATAAACTTTTCTTTCTTTCTTTCTTTCTTTCTTTCACACTTTTTATAAAACTTTTATAAAAACTTTTTATTATAAACTTTTCTTTCTTTCTTTCTTTCTTTCTTTCTTTCACACTTTTTATAAAACTTTTATAAAAACTTTTTATTATAAACTTTTCTTTCTTTCTTTCTTTCTTTCTTTCTTTCACACTTTTTATAAAACTTTTATAAAAACTTTTTATTATAAACTTTTCTTTCTTTCTTTCTTTCTTTCTTTCACACTTTTTATAAAACTTTTATAAAAACTTTTTATTATAAACTTTTCTTTCTTTCTTTCTTTCTTTCTTTCTTTCTTTCTTTCACACTTTTTATAAAACTTTTATAAAAACTTTTTATTATAAACTTTTCTTTCTATCTTTCACAGTTTTTATAAAACTTTTATAAAAACTTTTTATTATAAACTTTTCTTTCTTTCTTTCTTTCTTTCTTTCTTTCACACTTTTTATAAAACTTTTATAAAAACTTTTTATTATAAACTTTTCTTTCTTTCTTTCTTTCTTTCTTTCACACTTTTTATAAAACTTTTATAAAAACTTTTTATTATAAACTTTTCTTTCTTTCTTTCTTTCTTTCTTTCTTTCACACTTTTTATAAAACTTTTATAAAAACTTTTTATTATAAACTTTTCTTTCTTTCTTTCTTTCTTTCTTTCTTTCACACTTTTTATAAAACTTTTATAAAAACTTTATATTATAAACTTTTCTTTCTTTCTTTCTTTCTTTCTTTCACACTTTTTATAAAACTTTTATAAAAACTTTTTATTATAAACTTTTCTTTCTTTCTTTCTTTCTTTCTTTCACACTTTTTATAAAAGTTTTATAAAAACTTTTTATTATAAACTTTTCTTTCTTTCTTTCTTTCTTTCTTTCACACTTTTTATAAAACTTTTATAAAAACTTTTTATTATAAACTTTTCTTTCTTTCTTTCTTTCTTTCTTTCTTTCACACTTTTTATAAAACTTTTATAAAAACTTTTTATTATAAACTTTTCTTTCTTTCTTTCTTTCTTTCTTTCACACTTTTTATAAAACTTTTATAAAAACTTTTTATTATAAACTTTTCTTTCTTTCTTTCTTTCTTTCTTTCTTTCTTTCTTTCTTTCACACTTTTTATAAAACTTTTATAAAAACTTTTTATTATAAACTTTTCTTTCTTTCTTTCTTTCTTTCTTTCACACTTTTTATAAAACTTTTATAAAAACTTTTTATTATAAACTTTTCTTTCTTTCTTTCTTTCTTTCTTTCTTTCTTTCTTTCACACTTTTTATAAAACTTTTATAAAAACTTTTTATTATAAACTTTTCTTTCTTTCTTTCTTTCTTTCTTTCTTTCACACTTTTTATAAAACTTTTATAAAAACTTTTTATTATAAACTTTTCTTTCTTTCTTTCTTTCTTTCTTTCTTTCACACTTTTTATAAAACTTTTATAAAAACTTTATATTATAAACTTTTCTTTCTTTCTTTCTTTCTTTCTTTCTTTCTTTCACACTTTTTATAAAACTTTTATAAAAACTTTTTATTATAAACTTTTCTTTCTTTCTTTCTTTCTTTCTTTCTTTCTTTCTTTCACACTTTTTATAAAACTTTTATAAAAACTTTTTATTATAAACTTTTCTTTCTTTCTTTCTTTCTTTCTTTCTTTCTTTCTTTCTTTCACACTTTTTATAAAACTTTTATAAAAACTTTTTATTATAAACTTTTCTTTCTTTCTTTCTTTCTTTCTTTCTTTCTTTCACACTTTTTATAAAATTTTTATAAAAACTTTTTATTATAAACTTTTCTTTCTTTCTTTCTTTCTTTCTTTCTTTCTTTCTTTCACAATTTAATAAAACTTTTATAAAAACTTTTTATTATAAACTTTTCTTTCTTTCTTTCTTTCTTTCACACTTTTTATAAAACTTTTATAAAAACTTTTTATTATAAACTTTTCTTTCTTTCTTTCTTTCTTTCTTTCTTTCTTTCTTTCTTTCACACTTTTTATAAAACTTTTATAAAAACTTTATATTATAAACTTTTCTTTCTTTCTTTCTTTCTTTCTTTCACACTTTTTATAAAACTTTTATAAAAACTTTTTATTATAAACTTTTCTTTCTTTCTTTCTTTCTTTCTTTCACACTTTTTATAAAACTTTTATAAAAACTTTTTATTATAAACTTTTCTTTCTTTCTTTCTTTCTTTCTTTCTTTCACACTTTTTATAAAACTTTTATAAAATCTTTTTATTATAAACTTTTCTTTCTTTCTTACTTTCTTTCTTTCTTTCTTTCCCACTTTTTATAAAACTTTTATAAAAACTTTTTATTATAAACTTTTCTTTCTTTCTTTCTTTCTTTCTTTCTTTCACACTTTTTATAAAACTTTTATAAAAACTTTTTATTATAAACTTTTCTTTCTTTCTTTCTTTCTTTCTTTCTTTCTTTCACACTTTTTATAAAACTTTTATAAAAAATTTTTATTATAAACTTTTCTTTCTTTCTTTCTTTCTTTCTTTCTTTCTTTCACACTTTTTATAAAACTTTTATAAAAACTTTTTATTATAAACTTTTCTTTCTTTCTTTCTTTCTTTCTTTCTTTCACACTTTTTATAAAACTTTTATAAAAACTTTTTATTATAAACTTTTCTTTCTTTCTTTCTTTCTTTCTTTCACACTTTTTATAAAACTTTTATAAAAACTTTTTATTATAAACTTTTCTTTCTTTCTTTCTTTCTTTCTTTCTTTCACACTTTTTATAAAACTTTTATAAAAACTTTTTATTATAAACTTTTCTTTCTTTCTTTCACAGTTTTTATAAAACTTTTATAAAAACTTTTTATTATAAACTTTTCTTTCTTTCTTTCTTTCTTTCTTTCTTTCACACTTTTTATAAAACTTTTATAAAAACTTTTTATTATAAACTTTTCTTTCTTTCTTTCTTTCTTTCTTTCACACTTTTTATAAAACTTTTATAAAAACTTTTTATTATAAACTTTTCTTTCTTTCTTTCTTTCTTTCTTTCTTTCTTTCTTTCTTTCTTTCACACTTTTTATAAAACTTTTATAAAAACTTTTTATTATAAACTTTTCTTTCTTTCTTTCTTTCTTTCTTTCTTTCACACTTTTTATAAAATTTTTATAAAAACTTTTTATTATAAACTTTTCTTTCTTTCTTTCTTTCTTTCTTTCTTTCTTTCTTTCACACTTTTTATAAAACTTTTATAAAAACTTTTTATTATAAACTTTTCTTTCTTTCTTTCTTTCTTTCACACTTTTTATAAAACTTTTATAAAAACTTTTTATTATAAACTTTTCTTTCTTTCTTTCTTTCTTTCTTTCTTTCTTTCACACTTTTTATAAAACTTTTATAAAAACTTTATATTATAAACTTTTCTTTCTTTCTTTCTTTCTTTCTTTCACACTTTTTATAAAACTTTTATAAAAACTTTTTATTATAAACTTTTCTTTCTTTCTTTCTTTCTTTCTTTCACAATTTTTATAAAACTTTTATAAAAACTTTTTATTATAAACTTTTCTTTCTTTCTTTCTTTCTTTCTTTCTTTCTTTCTTTCTTTCTTTCTTTCACACTTTTTATAAAACTTTTATAAAAACTTTTTATTATAAACTTTTCTTTCTTTCTTTCTTTCTTTCTTTCTTTCTTTCACACTTTTTATAAAACTTTTATAAAAACTTTTTATTATAAACTTTTCTTTCTTTCTTTCTTTCTTTCTTTCTTTCTTTCACACTTTTTATAAAATTTTTATAAAAACTTTTTATTATAAACTTTTCTTTCTTTCTTTCTTTCTTTCTTTCTTTCTTTCACAATTTTATAAAACTTTTATAAAAACTTTTTATTATAAACTTTTCTTTCTTTCTTTCTTTCTTTCACACTTTTTATAAAACTTTTATAAAAACTTTTTATTATAAACTTTTCTTTCTTTCTTTCTTTCTTTCACACTTTTTATAAAACTTTTATAAAAACTTTTTATTATAAACTTTTCTTTCTTTCTTTCTTTCTTTCTTTCTTTCTTTCTTTCACACTTTTTATAAAACTTTTATAAAAACTTTATATTATAAACTTTTCTTTCTTTCTTTCTTTCTTTCTTTCACACTTTTTATAAAACTTTTATAAAAACTTTTTATTATAAACTTTTCTTTCTTTCTTTCTTTCTTTCTTTCACACTTTTTATAAAACTTTTATAAAAACTTTTTATTATAAACTTTTCTTTCTTTCTTTCTTTCTTTCTTTCTTTCTTTCACACTTTTTATAAAACTTTTATAAAAACTTTTTATTATAAACTTTTCTTTCTTTCTTACTTTCTTTCTTTCTTTCTTTCACACTTTTTATAAAACTTTTATAAAAACTTTTTATTATAAACTTTTCTTTCTTTCTTTCTTTCTTTCTTTCTTTCACACTTTTTATAAAACTTTTATAAAAAATTTTTATTATAAACTTTTCTTTCTTTCTTTCTTTCTTTCTTTCTTTCTTTCACACTTTTTATAAAACTTTTATAAAAACTTTTTATTATAAACTTTTCTTTCTTTCTTTCTTTCTTTCTTTCTTTCACACTTTTTATAAAACTTTTATAAAAACTTTTTATTATAAACTTTTCTTTCTTTCTTTCTTTCTTTCTTTCACACTTTTTATAAAACTTTTATAAAAACTTTTTATTATAAACTTTTCTTTCTTTCTTTCTTTCTTTCTTTCTTTCACACTTTTTATAAAACTTTTATAAAAACTTTTTATTATAAACTTTTCTTTCTTTCTTTCACAGTTTTTATAAAACTTTTATAAAAACTTTTTATTATAAACTTTTCTTTCTTTCTTTCTTTCTTTCTTTCTTTCACACTTTTTATAAAACTTTTATAAAAACTTTTTATTATAAACTTTTCTTTCTTTCTTTCTTTCTTTCTTTCACACTTTTTATAAAACTTTTATAAAAACTTTTTATTATATACTTTTCTTTCTTTCTTTCTTTCTTTCTTTCTTTCTTTCTTTCACACTTTTTATAAAACTTTTATAAAAACTTTTTATTATAAACTTTTCTTTCTTTCTTTCTTTCTTTCTTTCACACTTTTTATAAAATTTTTATAAAAACTTTTTATTATAAACTTTTCTTTCTTTCTTTCTTTCTTTCTTTCTTTCTTTCACACTTTTTATAAAACTTTTATAAAAACTTTTTATTATAAACTTTTCTTTCTTTCTTTCTTTCTTTCACACTTTTTATAAAACTTTTATAAAAACTTTTTATTATAAACTTTTCTTTCTTTCTTTCTTTCTTTCTTTCTTTCTTTCTTTCTTTCTTTCACACTTTTTATAAAACTTTTATAAAAACTTTTTATTATAAACTTTTCTTTCTTTCTTTCTTTCTTTCTTTCACAATTTTTATAAAACTTTTATAAAAACTTTTTATTATAAACTTTTCTTTCTTTCTTTCTTTCTTTCTTTCTTTCTTTCTTTCACACTTTTTATAAAACTTTTATAAAAACTTTTTATTATAAACTTTTCTTTCTTTCTTTCTTTCTTTCTTTCTTTCACACTTTTTATAAAACTTTTATAAAAACTTTTTATTATAAACTTTTCTTTCTTTCTTTCTTTCTTTCTTTCACACTTTTTATAAAACTTTTATAAAAACTTTTTATTATAAACTTTTCTTTCTTTCTTTCTTTCTTTCTTTCTTTCTTTCTTTCACACTTTTTATAAAACTTTTATAAAAACTTTTTATTATAAACTTTTCTTTCTTTCTTTCTTTCTTTCTTTCTTTCTTTCACACTTTTTATAAAACTTTTATAAAAACTTTTTATTATAAACTTTTCTTTCTTTCTTTCTTTCTTTCTTTCTTTCTTTCACACTTTTTATAAAACTTTTATAAAAACTTTTTATTATAAACTTTTCTTTCTTTCTTTCTTTCTTTCTTTCACACTTTTTATAAAACTTTTATAAAAACTTTTTATTATAAACTTTTCTTTCTTTCTTTCTTTCTTTCTTTCTTTCACACTTTTTATAAAACTTTTATAAAAACTTTTTATTATAAACTTTTCTTTCTTTCTTTCACAGTTTTTATAAAACTTTTATAAAAACTTTTTATTATAAACTTTTCTTTCTTTCTTTCTTTCTTTCTTTCACACTTTTTATAAAACTTTTATAAAAACTTTTTATTATAAACTTTTCTTTCTTTCTTTCTTTCTTTCTTTCTTTCACACTTTTTATAAAACTTTTATAAAAACTTTTTATTATAAACTTTTCTTTCTTTCTTTCTTTCTTTCTTTCTTTCTTTCTTTCACACTTTTTATAAAACTTTTATAAAAAATTTTTATTATAAACTTTTCTTTCTTTCTTTCTTTCTTTCTTTCTTTCTTTCTTTCACACTTTTTATAAAACTTTTATAAAAACTTTTTATTATAAACTTTTCTTTCTTTCTTTCTTTCTTTCTTTCTTTCTTTCACACTTTTTATAAAACTTTTATAAAAACTTTTTATTATAAACTTTTCTTTCTTTCTTTCTTTCTTTCTTTCTTTCTTTCACACTTTTTATAAAACTTTTATAAAAACTTTTTATTATAAACTTTTCTTTCTTTCTTTCTTTCTTTCTTTCTTTCTTTCACACTTTTTATAAAACTTTTATAAAAACTTTTTATTATAAACTTTTCTTTCTTTCTTTCTTTCTTTCTTTCTTTCTTTCTTTCACACTTTTTATAAAACTTTTATAAAAACTTTTTATTATAAACTTTTCTTTCTTTCTTTCTTTCTTTCTTTCTTTCTTTCTTTCTTTCACACTTTTTATAAAACTTTTATAAAAACTTTTTATTATAAACTTTTCTTTCTTTCTTTCTTTCTTTCTTTCTTTCACACTTTTTATAAAACTTTTATAAAAACTTTTTATTATAAACTTTTCTTTCTTTCTTTCACAGTTTTTATAAAACTTTTATAAAAACTTTTTATTATAAACTTTTCTTTCTTTCTTTCTTTCTTTCTTTCACACTTTTTATAAAACTTTTATAAAAACTTTTTATTATAAACTTTTCTTTCTTTCTTTCTTTCTTTCTTTCTTTCACACTTTTTATAAAACTTTTATAAAAACTTTTTATTATAAACTTTTCTTTCTTTCTTTCTTTCACACTTTTTATAAAAGTTTTATAAAAACTTTTTATTATAAACTTTTCTTTCTTTCTTTCTTTCTTTCTTTCTTTCACACTTTTTATAAAACTTTTATAAAAACTTTTTATTATAAACTTTTCTTTCTTTCTTTCTTTCTTTCACACTTTTTATAAAACTTTTATAAAAACTTTTTATTATAAACTTTTCTTTCTTTCTTTCTTTCTTTCTTTCTTTCTTTCACACTTTTTATAAAACTTTTATAAAAACTTTTTATTATAAACTTTTCTTTCTTTCTTTCTTTCTTTCTTTCACACTTTTTATAAAACTTTTATAAAAACTTTTTATTGTAAACTTTTCTTTCTTTCTTTCTTTCTTTCTTTCACACTTTTTATAAAACTTTTATAAAAACTTTTTATTATAAACTTTTCTTTCTTTCTTTCTTTCTTTCTTTCACACTTTTTATAAAACTTTTATAAAAACTTTTTATTATAAACTTTTCTTTCTTTCTTTCTTTCTTTCTTTCTTTCTTTCTTTCACACTTTTTATAAAACTTTTATAAAAACTTTTTATTATAAACTTTTCTTTCTTTCTTTCTTTCTTTCTTTCACACTTTTTATAAAACTTTTATAAAAACTTTTTATTATAAACTTTTCTTTCTTTCTTTCACAGTTTTTATAAAACTTTTATAAAAACTTTTTATTATAAACTTTTCTTTCTTTCTTTCTTTCTTTCTTTCACACTTTTTATAAAACTTTTATAAAAACTTTTTATTATAAACTTTTCTTTCTTTCTTTCTTTCTTTCTTTCTTTCACACTTTTTATAAAACTTTTATAAAAACTTTTTATTATAAACTTTTCTTTCTTTCTTTCTTTCTTTCTTTCACACTTTTTATAAAAGTTTTATAAAAACTTTTTATTATAAACTTTTCTTTCTTTCTTTCTTTCTTTCTTTCTTTCACACTTTTTATAAAACTTTTATAAAAACTTTTTATTATAAACTTTTCTTTCTTTCTTTCTTTCTTTCTTTCACACTTTTTATAAAACTTTTATAAAAACTTTTTATTATAAACTTTTCTTTCTTTCTTTCTTTCTTTCTTTCTTTCTTTCTTTCACACTTTTTATAAAACTTTTATAAAAACTTTTTATTATAAACTTTTCTTTCTTTCTTTCTTTCTTTCTTTCACACTTTTTATAAAACTTTTATAAAAACTTTTTATTGTAAACTTTTCTTTCTTTCTTTCTTTCTTTCTTTCACACTTTTTATAAAACTTTTATAAAAACTTTTTATTATAAACTTTTCTTTCTTTCTTTCTTTCTTTCTTTCACACTTTTTATAAAACTTTTATAAAAACTTTTTATTATAAACTTTTCTTTCTTTCTTTCTTTCTTTCTTTCTTTCTTTCACACTTTTTATAAAACTTTTATAAAAACTTTTTATTATAAACTTTTCTTTCTTTCTTTCTTTCTTTCTTTCACACTTTTTATAAAACTTTTATAAAAACTTTTTATTATAAACTTTTCTTTCGTTCTTTCTTTCTTTCTTTCTTTCTTTCTTTCTTTCACACTTTTTATAAAACTTTTATAAAAACTTTTTATTATAAACTTTTCTTTCTTTCTTTCTTTCTTTCTTTCTTTCTTTCTTTCTTTCACACTTTTTATAAAACTTTTATAAAAACTTTTTATTATAAACTTTTCTTTCTTTCTTTCTTTCTTTCTTTCTTTCTTTCTTTCACACTTTTTATAAAACTTTTATAAAAACTTTATATTATAAACTTTTCTTTCTTTCTTTCTTTCTTTCTTTCTTTCACACTTTTTATAAAACTTTTATAAAAACTTTTTATTATAAACTTTTCTTTCTTTCTTTCTTTCTTTCTTTCTTTCACACTTTTTATAAAACTTTTATAAAAACTTTTTATTATAAACTTTTCTTTCTTTCTTTCTTTCTTTCTTTCTTTCTTTCTTTCTTTCTTTCACACTTTTTATAAAACTTTTATAAAAACTTTTTATTATAAACTTTTCTTTCTTTCTTTCTTTCTTTCTTTCTTTCACACTTTTTATAAAATTTTTATAAAAACTTTTTATTATAAACTTTTCTTTCTTTCTTTCTTTCTTTCTTTCTTTCTTTCTTTCACAATTTTATAAAACTTTTATAAAAACTTTTTATTATAAACTTTTCTTTCTTTCTTTCTTTCTTTCACACTTTTTATAAAACTTTTATAAAAACTTTTTATTATAAACTTTTCTTTCTTTCTTTCTTTCTTTCACACTTTTTATAAAACTTTTATAAAAACTTTTTATTATAAACTTTTCTTTCTTTCTTTCTTTCTTTCTTTCTTTCTTTCACACTTTTTATAAAACTTTTATAAAAACTTTATATTATAAACTTTTCTTTCTTTCTTTCTTTCTTTCTTTCACACTTTTTATAAAACTTTTATAAAAACTTTTTATTATAAACTTTTCTTTCTTTCTTTCTTTCTTTCTTTCACACTTTTTATAAAACTTTTATAAAAACTTTTTATTATAAACTTTTCTTTCTTTCTTTCTTTCTTTCTTTCACACTTTTTATAAAACTTTTATAAAAACTTTTTATTATAAACTTTTCTTTCTTTCTTTCTTTCTTTCTTTCTTTCACACTTTTTATAAAACTTTTATAAAAACTTTTTATTATAAACTTTTCTTTCTTTCTTTCTTTCTTTCTTTCTTTCACACTTTTTATAAAACTTTTATAAAAACTTTTTATTATAAACTTTTCTTTCTTTCTTTCTTTCTTTCTTTCTTTCTTTCTTTCACACTTTTTATAAAACTTTTATAAAAAATTTTTATTATAAACTTTTCTTTCTTTCTTTCTTTCTTTCTTTCTTTCTTTCTTTCACACTTTTTATAAAACTTTTATAAAAACTTTTTATTATAAACTTTTCTTTCTTTCTTTCTTTCTTTCTTTCTTTCACACTTTTTATAAAACTTTTATAAAAACTTTTTATTATAAACTTTTCTTTCTTTCTTTCTTTCTTTCTTTCACACTTTTTATAAAACTTTTATAAAAACTTTTTATTATAAACTTTTCTTTCTTTCTTTCTTTCTTTCTTTCACAGTTTTTATAAAACTTTTATAAAAACTTTTTATTATAAACTTTTCTTTCTTTCTTTCTTTCTTTCTTTCACACTTTTTATAAAACTTTTATAAAAACTTTTTATTATAAACTTTTCTTTCTTTCTTTCACAGTTTTTATAAAACTTTTATAAAAACTTTTTATTATAAACTTTTCTTTCTTTCTTTCTTTCTTTCTTTCACACTTTTTATAAAACTTTTATAAAAACTTTTTATTATAAACTTTTCTTTCTTTCTTTCTTTCTTTCTTTCTTTCACACTTTTTATAAAACTTTTATAAAAACTTTTTATTATAAACTTTTCTTTCTTTCTTTCTTTCTTTCTTTCACACTTTTTATAAAACTTTTATAAAAACTTTTTATTATAAACTTTTCTTTCTTTCTTTCACAGTTTTTATAAAACTTTTATAAAAACTTTTTATTATAAACTTTTCTTTCTTTCTTTCTTTCTTTCTTTCACACTTTTTATAAAACTTTTATAAAAACTTTTTATTATAAACTTTTCTTTCTTTCTTTCACAGTTTTTATAAAACTTTTATAAAAACTTTTTATTATAAACTTTTCTTTCTTTCTTTCTTTCTTTCTTTCACACTTTTTATAAAACTTTTATAAAAACTTTTTATTATAAACTTTTCTTTCTTTCTTTCTTTCTTTCTTTCTTTCACACTTTTTATAAAACTTTTATAAAAACTTTTTATTATAAACTTTTCTTTCTTTCTTTCTTTCTTTCTTTCACACTTTTTATAAAACTTTTATAAAAACTTTTTATTATAAACTTTTCTTTCTTTCTTTCTTTCTTTCTTTCTTTCACACTTTTTATAAAACTTTTATAAAAACTTTTTATTATAAACTTTTCTTTCTTTCTTTCTTTCTTTCTTTCTTTCACACTTTTTATAAAACTTTTATAAAAACTTTTTATTATAAACTTTTCTTTCTTTCTTTCTTTCTTTCTTTCTTTCTTTCTTTCTTTCTTTCACACTTTTTATAAAACTTTTATAAAAACTTTTTATTATAAACTTTTCTTTCTTTCTTTCTTTCTTTCTTTCTTTCTTTCACACTTTTTATAAAACTTTTATAAAAACTTTTTATTATAAACTTTTCTTTCTTTCTTTCTTTCTTTCTTTCACACTTTTTATAAAACTTTTATAAAAACTTTTTATTATACACTTTGCTTTCTTTCTTTCTTTCTTTCTTTCTTTCTTTCACACTTTTTATAAAACTTTTATAAAAACTTTTTATTATAAACTTTTCTTTCTTTCTTTCTTTCTTTCTTTCTTTCACACTTTTTATAAAACTTTTATAAAAACTTTTTATTATAAACTTTTCTTTCTTTCTTTCTTTCTTTCTTTCACACTTTTTATAAAACTTTTATAAAAACTTTTTATTATAAACTTCTCTTTCTTTCTTTCTTTCTTTCTTTCTTTCACACTTTTTATAAAACTTTTATAAAAACTTTTTATTATAAACTTTTCTTTCTTTCTTTCTTTCTTTCACACTTTTTATAAAACTTTTATAAAAACTTTTTATTATAAACTTTTCTTTCTTTCTTTCTTTCTTTCTTTCACACTTTTTATAAAACTTTTATAAAAACTTTTTATTATAAACTTTTTTTTCTTTCTTTCTTTCTTTCTTTCTTTCTTTCACACTTTTTATAAAACTTTTATAAAAACTTTTTATTATAAACTTTTCTTTCTTTCTTTCTTTCTTTCACACTTTTTATAAAACTTTTATAAAAACTTTTTATTATAAAATTTTCTTTCTTTCTTTCTTTCTTTCACACTTTTTATAAAACTTTTATAAAAACTTTTTATTATAAACTTTTCTTTCTTTCTTTCTTTCTTTCTTTCTTTCACACTTTTTATAAAACTTTTATAAAAACTTTTTATTATAAACTTTTCTTTCTTTCTTTCTTTCTTTCTTTCTTTCACACTTTTTATAAAACTTTTATAAAAACTTTTTATTATAAACTTTTCTTTCTTTCTTTCTTTCTTTCTTTCACACTTTTTATAAAATTTTTATAAAAACTTTTTATTATAAACTTTTCTTTCTTTCTTTCTTTCTTTCTTTCTTTCACACTTTTTATAAAACTTTTATAAAAACTTTTTATTATAAACTTTTCTTTCTTTCTTTCTTTCTTTCTTTCACACTTTTTATAAAACTTTTATAAAAACTTTTTATTATAAACTTTTCTTTCTTTCTTTCTTTCTTTCTTTCACACTTTTTATAAAACTTTTATAAAAACTTTTTATTATAAACTTTTCTTTCTTTCTTTCTTTCATTCTTTCACACTTTTTATAAAACTTTTATAAAAACTTTATATTATAAACTTTTCTTTCTTTCTTTCTTTCTTTCTTTCACACTTTTTATAAAACTTTTATAAAAACTTTTTATTATAAACTTTTCTTTCTTTCTTTCTTTCTTTCACACTTTTTATAAAACTTTTATAAAAACTTTTTATTATAAACTTTTCTTTCTTTCTTTCTTTCTTTCTTTCTTTCACACTTTTTATAAAACTTTTATAAAAACTTTTTATTATAAACTTTTCTTTCTTTCTTTCTTTCTTTCTTTCTTTCACACTTTTTATAAAACTTTTATAAAAACTTTTTATTATAAACTTTTCTTTCTTTCTTTCTTTCTTTCTTTCACACTTTTTATAAAATTTTTATAAAAACTTTTTATTATAAACTTTTCTTTCTTTCTTTCTTTCTTTCTTTCTTTCACACTTTTTATAAAACTTTTATAAAAACTTTTTATTATAAACTTTTCTTTCTTTCTTTCTTTCTTTCTTTCACACTTTTTATAAAACTTTTATAAAAACTTTTTATTATAAACTTTTCTTTCTTTCTTTCTTTCTTTCTTTCACACTTTTTATAAAACTTTTATAAAAACTTTTTATTATAAACTTTTCTTTCTTTCTTTCTTTCATTCTTTCACACTTTTTATAAAACTTTTATAAAAACTTTATATTATAAACTTTTCTTTCTTTCTTTCTTTCTTTCTTTCACACTTTTTATAAAACTTTTATAAAAACTTTTTATTATAAACTTTTCTTTCTTTCTTTCTTTCTTTCTTTCACACTTTTTATAAAACTTTTATAAAAACTTTTTATTATAAACTTTTCTTTCTTTCTTTCTTTCTTTCTTTCTTTCTTTCACACTTTTTATAAAACTTTTATAAAAACTTTTTATTATAAACTTTTCTTTCTTTCTTTCTTTCTTTCTTTCACACTTTTTATAAAACTTTTATAAAAACTTTTTATTATAAACTTTTCTTTCTTTCTTTCTTTCTTTCACACTTTTTATAAAAGTTTTATAAAAACTTTTTATTATAAACTTTTCTTTCTTTCTTTCTTTCTTTCACACTTTTTATAAAACTTTTATAAAAACTTTTTATTATAAACTTTTCTTTCTTTCTTTCTTTCTTTCTTTCTTTCTTTCTTTCACACTTTTTATAAAACTTTTATAAAAACTTTTTATTATAAACTTTTCTTTCTTTCTTTCTTTCACACTTTTTATAAAACTTTTATAAAAACTTTTTATTATACACTTTGCTTTCTTTCTTTCTTTCTTTCTTTCTTTCTTACTTTCACACTTTTTATAAAACTTTTATAAAAACTTTTTATTATAAACTTTTCTTTCTTTCTTTCTTTCTTTCTTTCACACTTTTTATAAAACTTTTATAAAAACTTTTTATAATAAACTTTTCTTTCTTTCTTTCTTTCTTTCTTTCTTTCACACTTTTTATAAAACTTTTATAAAAACTTTTTATTATAAACTTTTCTTTCTTTCTTTCTTTCTTTCTTTCTTTCACACTTTTTATAAAACTTTTATAAAAACTTTTTATTATAAACTTTTCTTTCTTTCTTTCTTTCTTTCTTTCACACTTTTTATAAAACTTTTATAAAAACTTTTTATTATAAACTTCTCTTTCTTTCTTTCTTTCTTTCTTTCTTTCACACTTTTTATAAAACTTTTATAAAAACTTTTTATTATAAACTTTTCTTTCTTTCTTTCTTTCTTTCTTTCACACTTTTTATAAAACTTTTATAAAAACTTTTTATTATAAACTTTTCTTTCTTTCTTTCTTTCTTTCTTTCACACTTTTTATAAAACTTTTATAAAAACTTTTTATTATAAACTTTTCTTTCTTTCTTTCTTTCTTTCTTTCACACTTTTTATAAAACTTTTATAAAAACTTTTTATTATACACTTTGCTTTCTTTCTTTCTTTCTTTCTTTCTTTCTTACTTTCACACTTTTTATAAAACTTTTATAAAAACTTTTTATTATAAACTTTTCTTTCTTTCTTTCTTTCTTTCTTTCACACTTTTTATAAAACTTTTATAAAAACTTTTTATAATAAACTTTTCTTTCTTTCTTTCTTTCTTTCTTTCTTTCACACTTTTTATAAAACTTTTATAAAAACTTTTTATTATAAACTTTTCTTTCTTTCTTTCTTTCTTTCTTTCTTTCACACTTTTTATAAAACTTTTATAAAAACTTTTTATTATAAACTTTTCTTTCTTTCTTTCTTTCTTTCTTTCTTTCACACTTTTTATAAAACTTTTATAAAAACTTTTTATTATAAACTTCTCTTTCTTTCTTTCTTTCTTTCTTTCTTTCACACTTTTTATAAAACTTTTATAAAAACTTTTTATTATAAACTTTTCTTTCTTTCTTTCTTTCTTTCTTTCACACTTTTTATAAAACTTTTATAAAAACTTTTTATTATAAACTTTTCTTTCTTTCTTTCTTTCTTTCTTTCACACTTTTTATAAAACTTTTATAAAAACTTTTTATTATAAACTTTTCTTTCTTTCTTTCTTTCTTTCTTTCTTTCTTTCTTTCACACTTTTTATAAAACTTTTATAAAAACTTTTTATTATAAACTTTTCTTTCTTTCTTTCTTTCTTTCACACTTTTTATAAAACTTTTATAAAAACTTTTTATTATAAACTTTTCTTTCTTTCTTTCTTTCTTTCTTTCACACTTTTTATAAAACTTTTATAAAAACTTTTTATTATACACTTTGCTTTCTTTCTTTCTTTCTTTCTTTCTTACTTTCACACTTTTTATAAAACTTTTATAAAAACTTTTTATTATAAACTTTTCTTTCTTTCTTTCTTTCTTTCTTTCACACTTTTTATAAAACTTTTATAAAAACTTTTTATAATAAACTTTTCTTTCTTTCTTTCTTTCTTTCACACTTTTTATAAAACTTTTATAAAAACTTTTTATTATAAACTTTTCTTTCTTTCTTTCTTTCTTTCTTTCTTTCACACTTTTTATAAAACTTTTATAAAAACTTTTTATTATAAACTTTTCTTTCTTTCTTTCTTTCTTTCTTTCACACTTTTTATAAAACTTTTATAAAAACTTTTTATTATAAACTTCTCTTTCTTTCTTTCTTTCTTTCTTTCTTTCTTTCACACTTTTTATAAAACTTTTATAAAAACTTTTTATTATAAACTTTTCTTTCTTTCTTTCTTTCTTTCTTTCACACTTTTTATAAAACTTTTATAAAAACTTTTTATTATAAACTTTTCTTTCTTTCTTTCTTTCTTTCTTTCACACTTTTTATAAAACTTTTATAAAAACTTTTTATTATACACTTTGCTTTCTTTCTTTCTTTCTTTCTTTCTTTCTTACTTTCACACTTTTTATAAAACTTTTATAAAAACTTTTTATTATAAACTTTTCTTTCTTTCTTTCTTTCTTTCTTTCACACTTTTTATAAAACTTTTATAAAAACTTTTTATAATAAACTTTTCTTTCTTTCTTTCTTTCTTTCTTTCTTTTTTTCACACTTTTTATAAAACTTTTATAAAAACTTTTTATTATAAACTTTTCTTTCTTTCTTTCTTTCTTTCTTTCTTTCACACTTTTTATAAAACTTTTATAAAAACTTTTTATTATAAACTTTTCTTTCTTTCTTTCTTTCTTTCTTTCTTTCACACTTTTTATAAAACTTTTATAAAAACTTTTTATTATAAACTTCTCTTTCTTTCTTTCTTTCTTTCTTTCTTTCACACTTTTTATAAAACTTTTATAAAAACTTTTTATTATAAACTTTTCTTTCTTTCTTTCTTTCTTTCTTTCACACTTTTTATAAAACTTTTATAAAAACTTTTTATTATAAACTTTTCTTTCTTTCTTTCTTTCTTTCTTTCACACTTTTTATAAAACTTTTATAAAAACTTTTTATTATAAACTTTTCTTTCTTTCTTTCTTTCTTTCTTTCTTTCTTTCACACTTTTTATAAAACTTTTATAAAAACTTTTTATTATAAACTTTTCTTTCTTTCTTTCTTTCTTTCACACTTTTTATAAAACTTTTATAAAAACTTTTTATTATAAACTTTTCTTTCTTTCTTTCTTTCTTTCTTTCACACTTTTTATAAAACTTTTATAAAAACTTTTTATTATACACTTTGCTTTCTTTCTTTCTTTCTTTCTTTCTTACTTTCACACTTTTTATAAAACTTTTATAAAAACTTTTTATTATAAACTTTTCTTTCTTTCTTTCTTTTTTCTTTCACACTTTTTATAAAACTTTTATAAAAACTTTTTATAATAAACTTTTCTTTCTTTCTTTCTTTCTTTCACACTTTTTATAAAACTTTTATAAAAACTTTTTATTATAAACTTTTCTTTCTTTCTTTCTTTCTTTCTTTCTTTCACACTTTTTATAAAACTTTTATAAAAACTTTTTATTATAAACTTTTCTTTCTTTCTTTCTTTCTTTCTTTCACACTTTTTATAAAACTTTTATAAAAACTTTTTATTATAAACTTCTCTTTCTTTCTTTCTTTCTTTCTTTCTTTCACACTTTTTATAAAACTTTTATAAAAACTTTTTATTATAAACTTTTCTTTCTTTCTTTCTTTCTTTCTTTCACACTTTTTATAAAACTTTTATAAAAACTTTTTATTATAAACTTTTCTTTCTTTCTTTCTTTCTTTCTTTCACACTTTTTATAAAACTTTTATAAAAACTTTTTATTATAAACTTTTCTTTCTTTCTTTCTTTCTTTCTTTCTTTCTTTCACACTTTTTATAAAACTTTTATAAAAACTTTTTATTATAAACTTTTCTTTCTTTCTTTCTTTCTTTCACACTTTTTATAAAACTTTTATAAAAACTTTTTATTATAAACTTTTCTTTCTTTCTTTCTTTCTTTCTTTCACACTTTTTATAAAACTTTTATAAAAACTTTTTATTATAAACTTTTCTTTCTTTCTTTCTTTCTTTCTTTCTTTCACACTTTTTATAAAACTTTTATAAAAACTTTTTATTATAAACTTTTCTTTCTTTCTTTCTTTCACACTTTTTATAAAACTTTTATAAAAACTTTTTATTATAAACTTTTCTTTCTTTCTTTCTTTCTTTCTTTCACACTTTTTATAAAACTTTTATAAAAACTTTTTATTATAAACTTTTCTTTCTTTCTTTCTTTCTTTCTTTCTTTCACACTTTTTATAAAACTTTTATAAAAACTTTTTATTATAAACTTTTCTTTCTTTCTTTCTTTCTTTCACACTTTTTATAAAACTTTTATAAAAACTTTTTATTATAAACTTTTCTTTCTTTCTTTCTTTCTTTCACACTTTTTATAAAACTTTTATAAAAACTTTTTATTATAAACTTTTCTTTCTTTCTTTCTTTCTTTCTTTCTTTCACACTTTTTATAAAACTTTTATAAAAACTTTTTATTATAAACTTTTCTTTCTTTCTTTCTTTCTTTCTTTCACACTTTTTATAAAACTTTTATAAAAACTTTTTATTATAAACTTTTCTTTCTTTCTTTCTTTCTTTCTTTCTTTCACACTTTTTATAAAATTTTTATAAAAACTTTTTATTATAAACTTTTCTTTCTTTCTTTCTTTCTTTCTTTCTTTCACACTTTTTATAAAACTTTTATAAAAACTTTTTATTATAAACTTTTCTTTCTTTCTTTCTTTCTTTCTTTCACACTTTTTATAAAACTTTTATAAAAACTTTTTATTATAAACTTTTCTTTCTTTCTTTCTTTCTTTCTTTCACACTTTTTATAAAACTTTTATAAAAACTTTTTATTATAAACTTTTCTTTCTTTCTTTCTTTCATTCTTTCACACTTTTTATAAAACTTTTATAAAAACTTTATATTATAAACTTTTCTTTCTTTCTTTCTTTCTTTCTTTCACACTTTTTATAAAAGTTTTATAAAAACTTTTTATTATAAACTTTTCTTTCTTTCTTTCTTTCTTTCACACTTTTTATAAAACTTTTATAAAAACTTTTTATTATAAACTTTTCTTTCTTTCTTTCTTCTTTCTTTCTTTATTTCTTTCTTTCACACTTTTTATAAAACTTTTATAAAAACTTTTTATTATAAACTTTTCTTTCTTTCTTTCTTTCACACTTTTTATAAAACTTTTATAAAAACTTTTTATTATACACTTTGCTTTCTTTCTTTCTTTCTTTCTTTCTTTCTTACTTTCACACTTTTTATAAAACTTTTATAAAAACTTTTTATTATAAACTTTTCTTTCTTTCTTTCTTTCTTTCACACTTTTTATAAAACTTTTATAAAAACTTTTTATAATAAACTTTTCTTTCTTTCTTTCTTTCTTTCTTTCTTTCTTTCACACTTTTTATAAAACTTTTATAAAAACTTTTTATTATAAACTTTTCTTTCTTTCTTTCTTTCTTTCTTTCTTTCACACTTTTTATAAAACTTTTATAAAAACTTTTTATTATAAACTTTTCTTTCTTTCTTTCTTTCTTTCTTTCACACTTTTTATAAAACTTTTATAAAAACTTTTTATTATAAACTTCTCTTTCTTTCTTTCTTTCTTTCTTTCTTTCACACTTTTTATAAAACTTTTATAAAAACTTTTTATTATAAACTTTTCTTTCTTTCTTTCTTTCTTTCTTTCACACTTTTTATAAAACTTTTATAAAAACTTTTTATTATAAACTTTTCTTTCTTTCTTTCTTTCTTTCTTTCTTTCTTTCACACTTTTTATAAAACTTTTATAAAAACTTTTTATTATAAACTTTTCTTTCTTTCTTTCTTTCTTTCACACTTTTTATAAAACTTTTATAAAAACTTTTTATTATAAACTTTTCTTTCTTTCTTTCTTTCTTTCTTTCACACTTTTTATAAAACTTTTATAAAAACTTTTTATTATAAACTTTTCTTTCTTTCTTTCTTTCTTTCTTTCTTTCACACTTTTTATAAAACTTTTATAAAAACTTTTTATTATAAACTTTTCTTTCTTTCTTTCTTTCTTTCTTTCTTTCACACTTTTTATAAAACTTTTATAAAAACTTTTTATTATAAACTTTTCTTTCTTTCTTTCTTTCTTTCTTTCACACTTTTTATAAAAATTTTATAAAAACTTTTTATTATAAACTTTTCTTTCTTTCTTTTCTTTCTTTCTTTCACACTTTTTATAAAACTTTTATAAAAACTTTTTATTATAAACTTTTCTTTCTTTCTTTCTTTCTTTCTTTCACACTTTTTATAAAACTTTTATAAAAACTTTTTATTATAAACTTTTCTTTCTTTCTTTCTTTCTTTCTTTCTTTCACACTTTTTATAAAACTTTTATAAAAACTTTTTATTATAAACTTTTCTTTCTTTCTTTCTTTCATTCTTTCACACTTTTTATAAAACTTTTATAAAAACTTTATATTATAAACTTTTCTTTCTTTCTTTCTTTCTTTCTTTCACACTTTTTATAAAACTTTTATAAAAACTTTTTATTATAAACTTTTCTTTCTTTCTTTCTTTCTTTCTTTCACACTTTTTATAAAACTTTTATAAAAACTTTTTATTATAAACTTTTCTTTCTTTCTTTCTTTCTTTCTTTCTTTCTTTCTTTCTTTCACACTTTTTATAAAACTTTTATAAAAACTTTTTATTATAAACTTTTCTTTCTTTCTTTCTTTCTTTCACACTTTTTATAAAACTTTTATAAAAACTTTTTATTATAAACTTTTCTTTCTTTCTTTCTTTCTTTCTTTCTTTCACACTTTTTATAAAACTTTTATAAAAACTTTTTATTATAAACTTTTCTTTCTTTCTTTCTTTCTTTCTTTCACACTTTTTATAAAACTTTTATAAAAACTTTTTATTATAAACTTTTCTTTCTTTCTTTCTTTCTTTCACACTTTTTATAAAAGTTTTATAAAAACTTTTTATTATAAACTTTTCTTTCTTTCTTTCTTTCTTTTTCTTTCACACTTTTTATAAAACTTTTATAAAAACTTTTTATTATAAACTTTTCTTTCTTTCTTTCTTTCTTTCTTTCACACTTTTTATAAAACTTTTATAAAAACTTTTTATTATAAACTTTTCTTTCTTTCTTTCTTTCTTTCTTTCACACTTTTTATAAAACTTTTATAAAAACTTTTTATTATAAACTTTTCTTTCTTTCTTTCTTTCTTTCTTTCACACTTTTTATAAAACTTTTATAAAAACTTTTTATTATAAACTTTTCTTTCTTTCTTTCACACTTTTTATAAAACTTTTATAAAAACTTTTTATTATAAACTTTTCTTTCTTCTTCTTTCTTTCTTTCTTTCTTTCTTTCACACTTTTTATAAAACTTTTATAAAAACTTTTTATTATAAACTTTTCTTTCTTTCTTTCTTTCTTTCTTTCTTTCACACTTTTTATAAAACTTTTATAAAAACTTTTTATTATAAACTTTTCTTTCTTCTTTCTTTCTTTCTTTCTTTCTTTCTTTCACACTTTTTATAAAACTTTTATAAAAACTTTTTATTATAAACTTTTCTTTCTTTCTTTCTTTCTTTCTTTCTTTCACACTTTTTATAAAACTTTTATAAAAACTTTTTATTATAAACTTTTCTTTCTTTCTTTCTTTCTTTCTTTCTTTCACACTTTTTATAAAACTTTTATAAAAACTTTTTATTATAAACTTTTCTTTCTTTCTTTCTTTCTTTCTTTCTTTCTTTCACACTTTTTATAAAACTTTTATAAAAACTTTTTATTATAAACTTTTCTTTCTTTCTTTCTTTCTTTCTTTCACACTTTTTATAAAACTTTTATAAAAACTTTTTATTATAAACTTTTCTTTCTTTCTTTCTTTCTTTCTTTCTTCTTTCTTTCACACTTTTTATAAAACTTTTATAAAAACTTTTTATTATAAACTTTTCTTTCTTTCTTTCTTTCTTTCTTTCTTTCACACTTTTTATAAAACTTTTATAAAAACTTTTTATTATAAACTTTTCTTTCTTTCTTTCTTTCTTTCTTTCACACTTTTTATAAAACTTTTATAAAAACTTTTTATTATAAACTTTTCTTTCTTTCTTTCTTTCTTTCTTTCTTTCACACTTTTTATAAAACTTTTATAAAAACTTTTTATTATAAACTTTTCTTTCTTTCTTTCTTTCTTTCTTTCTTTCACACTTTTTATAAAACTTTTATAAAAACTTTTTATTATAAACTTTTCTTTCTTTCTTTCTTTCTTTCTTTCACACTTTTTATAAAACTTTTATAAAAACTTTTTATTATAAACTTTTCTTTCTTTCTTTCTTTCTTTCTTCTTTCTTTCTTTCACACTTTTTATAAAACTTTTATAAAAACTTTTTATTATAAACTTTTCTTTCTTTCTTTCTTTCTTTCTTTCTTTCTTTCACACTTTTTATAAAACTTTTATAAAAACTTTTTATTATAAACTTTTCTTTCTTTCTTTCTTTCTTTCTTTCACACTTTTTATAAAACTTTTATAAAAACTTTTTATTATAAACTTTTCTTTCTTTCTTTCTTTCTTTCTTTCACACTTTTTATAAAACTTTTATAAAAACTTTTTATTATAAACTTTTTCTTTCTTTCTTTCTTTCTTTCTTTCTTTCTTTCACACTTTTTATAAAACTTTTATAAAAACTTTTTATTATAAACTTTTCTTTCTTTCTTTCTTTCTTTCTTTCACACTTTTTATAAAACTTTTATAAAAACTTTTTATTATAAACTTTTCTTTCTTTCTTTCTTTCTTTCTTTCACACTTTTTATAAAACTTTTATAAAAACTTTTTATTATAAACTTTTCTTTCTTTCTTTCTTTCTTTCTTTCTTTCACACTTTTTATAAAACTTTTATAAAAACTTTTTATTATAAACTTTTCTTTCTTTCTTTCTTTCTTTCTTTCACACTTTTTATAAAACTTTTATAAAAACTTTTTATTATAAACTTTTCTTTCTTTCTTTCTTTCTTTCACACTTTTTATAAAACTTTTATAAAAACTTTTTATTATAAACTTTTCTTTCTTTCTTTCTTTCTTTCTTCTTTCTTTCTTTCACACTTTTTATAAAACTTTTATAAAAACTTTTTATTATAAACTTTTCTTTCTTTCTTTCTTTCTTTCTTTCTTTCACACTTTTTATAAAACTTTTATAAAAACTTTTTATTATAAACTTTTCTTTCTTTCTTTCTTTCTTTCTTTCTTTCACACTTTTTATAAAACTTTTATAAAAACTTTTTATTATAAACTTTTCTTTCTTTCTTTCTTTCTTTCTTTCACACTTTTTTATAAAACTTTTATAAAAACTTTTTATTATAAACTTTTCTTTCTTTCTTTCTTTCACACTTTTTATAAAACTTTTATAAAAACTTTTTTATTATAAACTTTTCTTTCTTTCTTCTTTCTTTCTTTCTTTCTTTCACACTTTTTATAAAACTTTTATAAAAACTTTTTATTATAAACTTTCTTTCTTTCTTTCTTTCTTTCTTTCTTCTTCTTTCACACTTTTTATAAAACTTTTATAAAAACTTTTTATTATAAACTTTTCTTTCTTTCTTTCTTTCTTTCTTTCACACTTTTTATAAAACTTTTATAAAAACTTTTTATTATACACTTTGCTTCTTTCTTTCTTTCTTTCTTCTTTCTTTCTTTCACACTTTTTATAAAACTTTTATAAAAACTTTTTATTATAAACTTTTCTTTCTTTCTTTCTTTCTTTCTTTCACACTTTTTATAAAACTTTTATAAAAACTTTTTATAATAAACTTTTCTTTCTTTCTTTCTTTCTTCTTTCACACTTTTATAAAACTTTTATAAAAACTTTTTATTATAAACTTTCTTTCTTTCTTTCTTTCTTTCACACTTTTTATAAAACTTTTATAAAAACTTTTTATTATAAACTTTTCTTTCTTTCTTTCTTTCTTTCTTTCACACTTTTTATAAAACTTTTATAAAAACTTTTTATTATAAACTTTCTCTTTCTTTCTTTCTTTCTTTCTTTCACACTTTTTATAAAACTTTTATAAAAACTTTTTATTATAAACTTTTCTTTCTTTCTTTCTTTCTTTCTTTCACACTTTTTATAAAACTTTTATAAAAACTTTTTATTATAAACTTTTCTTTCTTTCTTTCTTTCTTTCTTTCACACTTTTTATAAAACTTTTATAAAAACTTTTTATTATAAACTTTTCTTTCTTTCTTTCTTTCTTTCTTTCTTTCTTTCACACTTTTTATAAAACTTTTATAAAAACTTTTTATTATAAACTTTTTCTTTCTTTTCTTTCTTTCTTTCACACTTTTTATAAAACTTTTATAAAAACTTTTTATTATAAACTTTTCTTTCTTTTCTTTCTTTTTCTTTCTTTCACACCTTTTTATAAAACTTTTATAAAAACTTTTTATTATAAACTTTTCTTTCTTTCTTCTTTCTTTCTTTCTTTCTTTCACACTTTTTATAAAACTTTTATAAAAACTTTTTATTATAAACTTTTCTTTCTTTTCTTTCTTTCTTTCTTTCACACTTTTTATAAAACTTTTATAAAAACTTTTTATTATAAACTTTTCTTTCTTTCTTTCTTTCTTTCTTTCACACTTTTTATAAAACTTTTATAAAAACTTTTTATTATAAACTTTTTCTTTCTTTCTTTCTTTCTTTCTTTCACACTTTTTATAAAACTTTTATAAAAACTTTTTATTATAAACTTTTCTTCTTTCTTTCTTTCTTTCTTTCACACTTTTATAAAACTTTTATAAAAACTTTTTATTATAAACTTTTCTTTCTTTCTTTCTTTCTCTTTCTTTCACACTTTTTATAAAACTTTTATAAAAACTTTTTATTATAAACTTTTCTTTCTTCTTCTTCTTTCTTTCTTTCACACTTTTTATAAAACTTTTATAAAAACTTTTTATTATAAACTTTTTCTTTCTTTCTTTCTTTCTTTCTTTCACACTTTTTATAAAACTTTTATAAAAACTTTTTATTATAAACTTTTCTTTCTTCTTCTTTCTTTCTTTCTTTCACACTTTTTATAAAACTTTTATAAAAACTTTTTATTATAAACTTTTCTTTCTTTTCTTTCTTTCTTTCTTTCACACTTTTTATAAAACTTTTATAAAAACTTTTTATTATAAACTTTTCTTTCTTTCTTTCTTTCTTTCTTTCTTTCACACTTTTTATAAAACTTTTATAAAAACTTTTTATTATAAACTTTTCTTTCTCTTTCTTTCTTTCTTTCTTTCACACTTTTTATAAAAATTTTATAAAAACTTTTTATTATAAACTTTTTTCTTTCTTTCTTTCTTTCTTTCTTTCACACTTTTTATAAAACTTTTATAAAAACTTTTTTATTAAAACTCTTTCTTTCTTTTCTTTCTTTCTTTCTTTCACACTTTTTTATAAACTCTTATAAAAACTTTTATTATAAAACTTTTCTTTCTTTCTTTCTTTCTTTCTTCACAACTTTTTTATATAAAAAAACTTTTTATTTAAAAACTTTTT
>NW_028228243.1:0-25182 GCF_978045245.1 Mus caroli | reverse complement strand
GGTCCTACAGTGTGATTTTTCATTTTCCACGTTTTCAAGTTTTTTTGCAATTCTGGGTCCTACAGTGTGATTATTCTCAATTTCCACCATTTTCAGGTTTTCTCGCCATATTCCGGGTCCTTTGGTGTGAATTTATAATTTTCCATGTTTCCAGGATTTTTAGTCATATTCTGGGTCCTACAGTATGATTTTCTCATTTCCATGTTTTTCAGGATTTCTTGCCATATTCCAGGTCCTTCAGTGTGAATTTTTAATTTTCCACGTTTTTCAGTATTTCTTTCCATATTCTGCGTAATACAGTGTGAATTTTTAATTTTCCACTTTTTTCATGGATTCTCGCCATATTCTGTGTCTGACAGTGTGAATTTTTAATTTTCACGTTTTTCAGGGTTTCTCAGCATATTCTGGGTCCTGCAGTGTGATTTTTCTCATTTTCCACGTTTTTCGAGTTTTTACGTAATTCTGGGTCCTACAGTGTGATTTTCTCATTTTCCACTTTTTCAGGTTTTCTCCCCATATTTGGGGTCCTTCTGTGTGAGTTTTTAATTTTCTACTTTTTTCAGGTTTTCTCGCCATATTCGGGGGTGTCCTTCAGTGTGAGTTTTTAATTTTCCTCGTTTTTCAGGTTTTCTCACCATATTCCGGGTCCTTTACTGTGAATTTATAATTTTCCAAGTTTTTCAGGTTTTTTCGTCATATTCAGGTTCCTACAGTGTGATTTTCTCATTTCCACGTTTTTCAGGTTTTCTTGGCATTTTCCAGGTCCTTCAGTGTGAATTTTTAATTTTTCCACGAATTTCAGTATTTCTCACCATATTCTGGGTCCTACAGTGTGATTTTCTCATTTCCATGTTTTTCAGGTTTTCTTGCCATATTCCAGGTCCTTCAGTTTGAATTTTTAAGTGTCCACGTTTTTCTGTATTTCTCGCCATATTTTGGGTAATACAGTGTGAATTTTTAATTTTCCTCTGTTTTCATGTTTTCTCCTATATTCTATGTCTGACAGTGTGAATTTTTAATTTTCATGTTTTTCAGGGTTTCTCGGCATATTCTGGGTCCTGCATGTGATTTTCTCATTTTCGAAGTTTTTCAAGTTTTTTCGTAATCTGGGTTCTACAGTGTGATTATTCTCATTTTCAACCTTTTTCAGGTTTTCTCGCCATATTCCGGATCCTTCAGTGAGAATTTTTAATTTTCTACTTTTTTCAGGTTTTCTCGCCATATTCTGGGTCCTTCAGTGTGAGTTTTTAATTTTCCTCGTTTTTCAGGTTTTCTCGCCATATTATGGGTCCTTCAGTGTGAGTTTTTAATTTTCACGTTTTTCACGGTTTCTTGGCATATTCTGGGTGCTGCAGTGTGATTTTCACTTTTTCACGTTTTTCAAGTTTTTTCCTAATTCGGGGTCCTACAGTGTGATTTTCTCACTTTCCACCTTTTTCAGGTTTTCTCGACATATTTGGGGGTCCTTCAGTGTGAGTTTTTAATATTCTACTTTTTTCAGGGTTTCTCGCCATAATCTGGGTCCGACAGTGTGAATTTTTAATTTTCACCTTTTTCAGGGTTTCTCAGCATATTCTGGGTCCTACAGTGTGATTTTCTCATTATTCGACTATACAGGGTTTCTCACCATATTCCAGGTCCTACTGTGTGATTTTCTCATTTTTAGACTTTTTAGGGGTTTCTACCATATTCCAGGTCCTACTATCTGATTTTCTCATTTTCCACATTTTTCAGGATTTCTTACCATATTCCAGTTCTTCAATGTGATTTTTTAATTATCCTCGTTTTCAGGGTTTCTCGCCATATTCCAGGTCCTTCAGTGTGATTTTCTCATTTTCCACATTTTTCAGGATTTCTTGCCATATTCCAGCCCTCTGTTTGAATAATTAATTATCCACGTTTTTCAGGGTTTCTCGCCATATTCTGGGACCTACAGTTTGATTTACTCATTTTTCGACTTTTCCAGGGTTTCTAACCATATTCCAGGTCCTACACTGTGATTTTCTCATTTTCCACATTTTTCAGGATTTCTTGCCATATTCCAGTCCTTTAGTGTGATTTTTTAATTATCCACGTTTTTTTTTTTTTTTTGGTCTCTCGCCATATTCCAAGTCCTTCAGTATGAGACCTTAATTTTCAGCATTTTTCATGGTTTCTCGCCATATTCCAGGTCCTTCAGTGTGAGTTTTTAATTTTCTACTCTTTTCAGGGTTTCTCGCCATATTCGGGATCCTACAGAGTGTATTTTTAATTTTCCACGTTTTTCAGTGTTTCTCGGCATATTCTGGGTCCTACAATGTGATTTTCTCATTTTTCACTTTATTCAATTTTTTTCTCATAACTGGGTCCTACAGTATGATTTTCTCATTTTCCACCTTTTTCAGGTTTCTTCACTATATTTGGGGTCCTTCAGTGTCAGTTTTTAATTTTCTACTTTTTTCAGGGTTTCTCGCCATATTCTGGGTCCTTCAGTGTACGTTTTTAATTTTCTACTTTTTTCAGGGTTTCTTGCCATATTCTGGGTCCTACAGAAAGTATTTTTAATTTTCCACGTTTTTCAGTGTTTCTCGGCATATTCTGGGTCCTACAATGTGATTTTCTCATTTTTCACTTTATTCAATTTTTTTCTCATAACTGGGTCCTACAGTATGATTTTCTCATTTTCCACCTTTTTCAGGTTTCTTCACTATATTTGGGGTCCTTCAGTGTCAGTTTTTAATTTTCTACTTTTTTCAGGGTTTCTCGCCATATTCTGGGTCCTTCAGTGTACGTTTTTAATTTTCTACTTTTTTCAGGGTTTCTTGCCATATTCTGGGTCCTACAGAAAGTATTTTTAATTTTCCACGTTTTTCAGTGTTTCTCGGCATATTGTGGGTCCTACAATGTGATTTTCTCATTTTTCACTTTTTTCAATTTTTTTCTCATTACTGGATCGTACAGTATGATTTTCTCATTTTCCACCTTTTTCAGGTTTTCTTGCTATATTTGGTGTCCTTCAGTGTCAGTTTTCAATTTTCTACATTTTTCAGGGTTTCTCGCCATATTCCAGATTCTTCGGTGTGAATTTTTAATTTTCCACGATTCCAGGATTTTAGGTCATATTCTGGGTCATACAGTATGATTTTCTCATTTCGTCGTTTTTCAGGTTTTCTCGCCATATTCGGTGTCCTTCAGTGTGAATTTTTAATTTTCCACGTTTTTCAGGTTTTTTCGTCATATTCTGGGTCTTACAGTGTGAATTTCTCATTTCCACCTTTTTCAGGTTTCGTTGCCGTATTCCAGGTCCTTCTTTGTGAATTTTTAAGTTTCCACGTTTTTTCAGTATTTCTCGCCATATTATGGGTAATACAGTGTGAATTTTTAATTTTCCACTTTTTTCATGGTTTCTCGCCATAATCGAGATTTTTCAGTGTTTTTATCACCATATTCTAGTTATTACAGTATGATTTTCTCATTTTTCGATCCTTTAATGGTTTTTCACCATATTTCAGGTCCTACAGTGTTATTTTCTCATTTTCCACATTATTCAGGATTTCTCGCCATATTCCAGGTCTTCAGTGTCAGTTTTTAATTATCCATCTTGTTTAGGGTTTCTCGCCATATTCCATGAACTACAGTATGATTTTTCACATTTTTCGACTTTTTCAGGATTTCTCACCATATTCCAGGACCTAATGTGTTATTTTCTCATTTTCCACATTATTCAGGATATCTCGCCATTTTCCAGGTTCTTCAGTGTGAGTTTTTAATTTTCCACATTTTTGAGGGTTTATTGCCATATTCCAGGTCCTTCAGTGTGATTTTTTAATTATCCACGTTTTTTAGGATTTCTCGCCATAATTCAGGTCCTTCTTTGTGAGTTTTTTATTTTCGAGATTTTTCAGTGATTTTATCGCCATATTATAGGTATTACAGTATGATTTTTCTCATTTTTCGATTCTTTCATGGTTTGTCACCATATTTCAGGTCCTACAGTGTGATTTTCTCATTTTTCGACTTTTTCAAGGTTTATCACCATATTCCAGGTCCTACAGTGTGATTTTCTCATTTTCCACATTTTTCAGGATTTCTCGCTATATTCCAGTTCTTCAGTGTGAGTTTTTAATTATCCATGTTTTTCAGGGTTTCTCGCCATATTCCAGGTACTACAGTGTGATTTTCCCATTATCCGACTATACAGGGTTTCTCACCCTATTCCAAGTCCTACAGTGTTCTTTTCTCATTTCCCCTATTTTACAGGATTTCTCTCCCTATTCCAGGTCCTTCATTGTGAGTTTTTAATTTTCCAAGATATTCACTGCTTCTTGCCATATTCCAGGTCCTTCAGTGTGATTTTCTCATTTTTCATGATTTTCAGTTTTCTTCCCATATTCCAGATCCTACTGTGTGAGTTTTTTATTTTCCATGTTTTTCAGGGTATCTTTTCATATTCCAGGTCTTATAGTGTGAGTTTCTGATTTTGAACGTTTTTCAGTGTTTTTGCCATATTATTGGTCCTGCAGTTTGAGTTCCTCATTTTCCACGTTTTTCAGGTCTTTTCAGCTTATTCAGGTTCTGCAGTTTGAATTTCTCATTTTCCATGTTTTTCATTGTTTCTTGCCATATTCCATATCCTACAGTGTGATTTTCTCATTTTTCATGATTTTCAGGTTTTCTTGCCATATTCCAGATCCTAGAGTGTGAGTTTTTAATTGTCCAACTTTTTCAGGTTTTCTTGCCATAAACAATGTCCTACAATGTGAGTTTCTCATTTTCCACGTTTTTCAGGTTTTCTCTCCATATTCCTGTTCCTACAATGTTAGTTTTTAATTTTCCACGTTTTCCAGGGTTTCTTGCCATATTCCAGGTCCTGCAGTTTGAATTTCTTATTTTCCATGTTTTTTAGTGTTTCTTGCCATATTCTAGGTCCTACAGTGAGATTTTATCATTTTTCATGATTTTCAGGTTTTCTCGCCATATCCCAGGTCCTTCATTGTGAGTTTTTAATTTTCCACGGTTTTCTGTGTTTCTTGCCATATTCCATATCCTACCATTTGAGTTTCTTATTGTTCACATTATTCAGGGGTTCTTGCCATATTCTAGGTACTGCAGTTTGATTTTCTCTTTTTTCATTATTTTTAGGTTTTTTAATTATCCGATTTTTCAGGTTTTCTCCCATATTCCAAGTCCTGCAGTTTGATTTTGTCATTTTCCACCTCTTTCAGGGTTTCTTGCCACATTCAAGGTCCTAGAGTGTGAGTTTTTAATTTTCCACGTTTTTCAGGATTTCTCACCATATTCCAGGTCCTACAGTGTGATTCTCTCATTTTCCACAATTTTAAGGTTTTCTTTCCATATTCCAGTTCTTATAGTTTGAGTTTCTCATTTTTCACAGTTTTCAGTTCTTCTCACCATATTCCAGGTGCTAGAGTGTGAGTTTTTAATTTTCCACATGTTTCAGGATTTCTGGCCATATTCCAGATTCTACAGTGTGATTTTCTCATTTTCTGTGATTTTTCAGGTTTTCTTGCCATATTCCCAGTCCTATAGTATAAGTTTTCAATTTCCCATGTTTGTCAAGGTTTCTCAACATATTCCAAGTCCTAAAGTTTGAGTTTCTCATTTTTCGGTGTTTCTAGCCTTATACCAGGTCCTGCAGTGTTATTTTCTCATTTTCCACCTTTTTCTGGGTTTCTTGCCATATTCCAGGTCCTACAGAGTGAGTTTCTTATTTTCCACCTTTTTCAGGTTTTCTCAATATATTCCAGATCCAACCGTGTGAGTTTTTAATTTTCCACGTTTTTCAGAGTTTCTCAGCATATTCCAGATCCTACAGTTTGGGTTTCTCATTTTCCAAGTCTTTCATTGTTTCTCTCCATATTCCAGGTCCTACAGTTTGATTTTCTCATTTTTAAAAATTTGCAGGTGTGAGTTTTTTATTTTCAATTTTTTCAAGTTTTCCTGCCATATTCCACGTCCTACAGTTTGATTTTATCATTTTTCAGGATTTTGAAGTTTTCTTGTCATATTTTAGTTCCTACACTGTTAGTTTTTTTCCACTTTTTAAAGGTTTTCTTACTATATTCCAAGTCCTACAGTGTCATTTTCTGATTTTCCACGTTTTTCAGGGTTTCTCGCCATATTCCATGTCCTACAGTTTTAATTTTTAATTTTCCATATTTTTCAGAGTTTTTCACCATATCCCAGTTCCTACAGTTTTAATTTCCATTTTCCATGTTTTTTAGAGTTTCTCGCCATATTCCAGGACCTACAGTGTGAGTTTTTAATTTTCCACGTGTTTCAGGGTTTCTTGCCATATTCCAGCTTCTACAGTTTGATTTTCTCATTGTTCATGATTTTCAGGATTTCTTGCCATATTCCCAGTCCTATAGTGTAAGTTTTCAATTTTCCATGTTTGTCAAGGATTCTCAACATATTCCAAGTCGTATAGTTTGAGTTTCTCATTTTTCAGTGTTTCTAGCTTATACCATGTCCTGCAGTGTTATTTTCTCATTTTCTTTTTTTTTTTAAAGATTTATTTATTTATTATATGTAACTACACTGTAGCTGTCCTCAGACACTCCAGAAGGGGGAGCTAGATCTCGTTACCGATGGTTGCCAGCCACCATAATTTCTTGCCATGTCCCTGGTCCTACACTGTTATATTTTTATTTTCCACGTTCTTCAGGTTTTCTCGCCATATTCCAGGTCCTACAGTGTGAGTTTTTAATTTCTACGTTTTTCAAGGTTTCTCTCCATATTCCAGGTCCTACAGTGTGATTTATCATTTTCAATGAATTTCCGTTTTCTTGCCATATTCCAGGTCCTACAGGGTAAGTTTTTAATTTTTCACGTTTTTCAGGGTTTCTTGCGATATTCCAGGTACTGCATTATGATTTTCTCATTTTCCCCTCTTTCTGGGTTTCTAGACACATTCCAGGTCCTACAGTGTGGTTGTCTCATTTTCCACCTGTTTTCCAGGTTTCTTCCCATATTCCAGTTCCTACAGCGTGAGTTTCTCATTTTCCACGTTTTTTTTTTCATTGTTTCTTGCTATATTCCAGGTCCTACAGTGTTTGTTTTTAAATTTCCACGTTTTTCAGGGTTTCTCATCATATTTCTGTTCCTACCGTTTGAGTTTATTTTTCACATTTTTCAGTATTTGTCGCCATATACCTGGTCATAGAGTTTAAGTTTTTAAATTTCCACTGTCTTTCAGGGTTTCTCACAATATTCCAGGTCCTACATTGTGAGTTTTTAATTTTCGACGTTTTTCAGGATTTATCGCCATATTCAAGGTCTACAGTGTGATTTTCTCATATTTGATGATTTTCACTTTTTCTTTCCATATTTCAGTTCCTACAGTGTTATTTTTTATGTTTCACGTTTTTTAGGGTTTATCTGTCACTGTGCTCAACTGTGGTTTTACAATGCTCCACTGTGATGTCCCACTTCTCTACACTGTTGTCACCCTGCTCTAATGTGATCTCACAGTGCTCCACTGTGGTGTCACAGTGCTCCACTTCGTTGTCACAATGCTCCACTTTGGTGTCACAGTATGCAACTGTGGTATCAGAGTTCTCCTCTCTGGTGTCACAATGCTCCACTGTGGTGTCACATGCTCCACTGTGTTGTCAGAGTTCTCTACTGTAGTTTCATTGTGGAAAGAAAGAGCAAGGGGCAGAGAAATCAAGTCCATCTTGAGCTGTGTGCCAAGATGCTGTCTAGAAGACAATCGATTAAGAAAATAGAACAGAGTCTGTTGGCTCCAGCTTAGACTAGTGATGATTAAAGGCCAGTGATCTGGAACCAGATTTGCACTTAAGGGCTACTGGCAAATTTCAAAGCGGTTTTTATTTGCCAGCCACATGTCTTGCAGGTAGTCTCACAATCCTGTTTTAGCTATTTGTGTTTCTTCTCATGTAGCTCAGGGTATGTCAAATACACTAAAGACCTGACTAGAAGCTGGTGCATCTCAGAGGCCTGCTCCAGTTCTCCCTAATTTGCCAGAGCAGCTGGATTGATTTTTTTTTAATTCCAACATTTTCCAATATTTGTGTCCTTCAGGCTAACTTGAATAATGCCAGCAATACTTGGTGGACATTTTGAGTTATGAGCTGATGCTGTAGCTCATCTAATTGCTTGCCTAAGCCTGGGTTCCAACCTGAACACAAGATTAATACACATGCCTATCTTTCCAGCACACAAGAAGTGAAAGCATGAAGATTTGAAATGCAGCTATGCTTGACTTTTTCAGGAGCAGCCTAAGGTAAAGGAACAAGACTTTGCCTAAAACAGAAAACAAGGTCCAAAGAAACCAACCAAAAATACCACTTTGGGTACTTACGAATTTCCATTTTCATTTGTTTAGTCATACCTTCTAAGGAGCCAAGGTTGACTTTTAATCCTCAGGGTTTGATTGGCAAAAGAAGAGGACTGGTCCAAGATTTGAACCTAGGAAGATCCTCTCAGACCCTAAGCGAGAATCTTCCAGGGGTAGGACCAAAAAGCCTTAAAGAGAAGCTCCAGCTAGTCTTTCTAAGAGGGATATATTGGAATCCTCTGGTTGAATTCAGTAAACACCAAAAGAACTGAGTTTTGGATCTACCTGAAAAGGGTAATCCAAGACTACCCAGTGCCCCAATTGCTCTAGAAGGTCAAAACTAGTGTAGAGTCTGTAACACTTGCACCCACTGCAATTTAGTACACCCAGTGCTGCTTCAAGCAGAGCAAAAGACCCACCAAATGCTCCCTACCTCCAGTTCTAATGTCAGAGATACAGAAAGCAGAACCCCAACCATGGGGCACTCCTGGGAAGTGCCAGCATTGTCTCCAGTCGAGACCCAACTAAAATAACATCTCGTCCAACTTTGGGCTCAAACCAACGACCCTGAGATTAATAACCTCGTGCTCTAACGACTGTGCTAGATGGGGAACTGTTCTTTAGCTTAGAAGTTTACTAATTGTGACCACCACTGGGTAAGCATCCCCAGAGCAAATCCTTGGTGAGCACCTGCTCCGTTGGCATATCATAGAAATACAATGCAGACAGGCAAAGCCATGACTGGCACTGGAGCAGCATGGTTAAACCTGTTTCCATCGCTGTAGCAGGTCTTTACACATCTGATCAGTATTTGCTTACTAAACTGTATATTGGCCTCAACTGATGTCTGTGTTGTCCTCTGTTTCCCCCAAACTGAACGTAATTTAAATGTAAGAAATGTCTCCTGTGAGTCTGGCACCCTGATTTTGTTGTTAACAGACATAGCGTGTCAAGTCTGAGCCTAGGTGGCACAGGATCTGGGAGCTGACTTAGGGTGGCCATAGGGGCCAACAGGTCAGTCAAGGGAATCCAACTAGAGCTCAAATGACTAACCTAGATGTCAGTAGGGTTAAGTTGGGGATCCTAGTGAGGGTCCAACCAATCCAGGGGTACAGATCTGAGCCAAAGGAGGCTCAGGCAATGTCCTATCCACACCCACCCTCGGGGCTTCTCCTAGGTCCTTTTCTGTCAGAGTGCCAGGAACCTGCTTCTTACCTATGCCTCTGGAATGGGACCTATCACACTGCACACAGAATACCAGATGCTTCCATTGAAGCATCAAGAACACAGAGCAATGGCTGTCTGTCTTCAGGTGTATCCTATCCTCTAGTCCTATTTCCAAATTAAGGGCTTGGCTGAGCTGCCTCATTATGTTATTGCAGACCTTCCTAATTGTGGAAGGAAGAGGCACAAAAGAACCAGCATAGGAAGGAACCAATCATCACCTCCCTGCAACCCCAACTTAAAGGGGTTCACGTGTGACTTTCCCAAGGTTGGAACAATCTTCACCGCCATGCCACACTGTAGCCTCTTGTAGTTTTAAATGTTCACTTACTGTATGCTTTTATATGAAGAAATACTTGGTTTCTCTTTTCCATTTCTAAGATTACCAGACCTTTTTCTGTTTAGAGAATATGCTCATGACTATCCTTTATATACAGTCAATATAACTGTTGCTCATAGAACTAACTTGTTTTCTTGATATTTTTAAAGGTAAATGGCAAAGTTTGTTTAAAAATATTTTGCAGTTATTTATTTGTGTGAGTGATGAAACTCTGATTTTTCAAACCTGTCAAGAGGTACGATGACCTCCCCCCTCTCTCTCTCTCAAAAGTCCTCTTTCCTCTCTCTCAATGATGTATTTTATTTTTAGTGTAAGGGTGTTTTGCATGTGTATACTGTGCCCACAGAAGCCAGAACATAGTATCAGATCCCCTGGAACTGGAGATGGGCCACCATATAGTTGCTGGTAGTTGATCCCAGGTTCTCTGGAAGAGGAGACAATGCTGTTAATTGTTGAGCCCTTTCAGTGGCGCGACCCATCTTTAAATTTTTAGAAGTATATGTGAGGGTGTGTTTATGTACATCATATGCAGACCACAAGAGGGATTTAGATTCTCCAGAATCTGACACCCTCTTCTGGAGTGTCTGAAGACAGCTACAGTGTACCTATATCTAATAAATACATAAATAAATAAATAAATAAATAAACATTTTTTAAAAAGGATAAAAAAAAAGACCAGGCAGGACTGCCATTTGCATGTTCATAGGGGAAACCTGGAGAGAGAGCAGTCTAACCTCAGCAGGTTGCTTCCCTCAGGATGGTAGTTCAGAGTGTAATACTGGCAAGACAGGCAAATCACTTGCTACCTGAACCAGAGAGGCCTAAAGAGCCAGGTGAGGCAGTGGCCCAGTGCCCTTCCCAGCCTGCTGACTGATGCCAGCTCTTAAACACTAGCGTGTCCACCCTACCTTATGGTTTCAAAGTATAAAATGAAATTACAAAGACTTGCAGGAGCTGTCTTGGCTTCGGTCCACCTTTGACATCTCTCTTCCACTCTCAGTTGTTTCCGTGTGCTTATTCCAGGAAGGTTCTCCCAACAATTGCTGTTCTTGGACTCAAAGTATCTGTTTTTCTTTTTTTTTCTTTCTTTCAGAGAGCTCCCTAAATCACAGACCAATTTGCTTGAGCCCAAATCATAGTCCAACAGCAGTCTTTTTCTCACCTTGAAAGAATGTTCGAAGTCACAGAACTGGCTCTTATTCTTAAATAGAAATTCAAACCGAAGATCACCCATTAATTAACCGGGTTAATTCACTAAAATTATTATTCTCCCTGGACCCTCCCAGGTCCCCAATCATTATTTCAGTCCACAGTCACTGTCAGACAAGCAACCTCTCTTCTTTTGGCCTTCCTGCTCATCTATCTTCTAGTCTGTTTTCTGCCTCCCTCTCTAGTCAAGGGAAGTAAAAGACTTTCGCACTGACAGGAACTGATCCATCACAGCTTGTTTTGTTTAAAAAACAAAAATAAACCCTCTCCCGGGTTTTATCAGCCATGTAGACCCGAATAGACTAAATTTGCCTTTGTGAGGTTGTTACTAAAAACATGAAGTGACATGGATATCACTCACTCCTGTATGGGCAGTACTTCGGAGGCTAGGTTAAGGAGATTTCAAAGTCAGCCTGGGAACCAGCCACGGGGCCGGGGTTGTGGGGGCAGTGGATTTCAAAGTCAGCCTGGGAACCAGCCACGGGGCCGGGGTTGTGGGGGCAGTGGACAAAAGAGCTAAATGTATTTAGTTCTTCCCTTATTAATGACCTCTTCTTTCACCTAACACCTACTTTTACCTCTTCTAAAAGTAGCTAACAGTAACTTTTGCCTATTAGCTAAGCGCATGAAAGTGATGCTGAGAGAGAAGTTGGGGCAGCCCCCTACTGAAAAAGGAAAGAGCTGAGCTGATTCTGTAAGGCTGGATAGAAGAAATCAGGGCCTTCTCTGCATCCCACACGTACAGTCGCAGGACTGAATGCCACCTTGGAAGCCTGGCCACTGTTCAGGACCTTGAAGATTTCCCCGGGAGCCTCGAAGTGTAGACACCAGAACACCAGAAGTATCAGGGTTTGAATCAAGCCTCCCACCCCGGAGAGATGCCCGAAGCAATTCCTTAGAGGAGTCCCTCTCTTCTTTCATGGTATCTGGCAGTTTACCCAGTGGTGAAAATTCGGCAGAATCTGAGGCTTGTTCGGTTAAGTCCACACTGCGCCTTCCAGCTCACAGAACCCTAGAAGGACTCATTCCTCCTACTCGCATCTATTCATTCTCTGCACAGGAATCCACCTTGTGATTTCAAAACACTGAGCTGGGAGACCCAGGCTCAGTCAGGACTCTACAGAGGCCAGAGGGCTGACTGTGGTTCTTGGAGTATGTTTCCTATCCGAAGTGCAAGAACTTCTTAAATGTAAATATCCTTTGCCTTTTTATGGAGATTATGGAAAAAAGGGAAGTTCCAAGGCAGATTCGCAAAGCTGAGACCCTAGCCAGGTTTGGCAGCACCTCTCCTTTCTTAGATCTGCACACCAGGGGACCTGAAAAATGCTAGTCCAGCAAATCTGAAGAGGTCACAGGCTCTTGACTACTTTTTGGGTCCTGTGGGTTGGACCCAAGCAAACTAGTGATTATTAAAGTCCAGTGATCTGGAACAAGATTTGCACTTAAGGGCTACCGGCAAATTTCAAAGCGGTTTTTATTTGCCAGCCACATGTCTTGCAGCTAGTCTCACAATCCTGTTTTAGCTATTTGTGTTTCTTCTCATGTAGCTCAGGGTATGTTAAATACACTAAAGACCTGACTAGAAGCTGGTGCATCTAGAGGCCTGCTCCAGTTCTCCCTGATTTGTCAGACCAGCTGGATTGATTTTTTTTTAATTCCAACATTTTCCAATATTTGTATCCTTCAGGCTAATTTGAATAATGCCAGCAATTCTTGGTGGACATTTTGAGTTATGAGCTGATGCTGTAGCTCATCTAATTGCTTGCCTAAGCCTGGGTTCCAACCTGAACACCAGATTAATACACATGCCTATCTTTCCAGCACACAAGAAGTGAAGGCATGAAGATTAGAAATGCAGCTACCCTTGACATTGTCAGGAGCACCCTAAGGTAAAGGAACAAGACTCTGCCTAAAACAGAAAACAAGGTCCAAAGAAACCAACCAAAAATACCACTTTGGGTACTTACGAATTTCCTTTTTCATTTGTTTAATCATACCTTCTAAGGAGCCAAGGTTGACTTTTAATCCTCAGGGTTTGATTGGTAAAAGAAGAGGACTGGTCCAAGATTTGACCCTAGGAAGATCCTCCCAGACCCTAAGCGAGAATCCTCTAGGGGTAGGACCAAAAAGCCTTAAAGAGAAGCTCCAGCTATTCTTTCTAAGAGGGATATCTTGGAATCCTCTGGTTGAATTCAGTAAACACCAAGAGTATTGAGTTTCAGATCTACCTGAAAAGGGTAATCCAAGACTACCCAGTGCCCCAATTGCTCTAGAAGGTCAAAACTAGTGTAGAGTCTGTAACACTTGCACCCACTGCAATTTAGTACACCCAGTGCTGCTTCAAGCAGAGCAAAAGACCCACCAAATGCTCCCTACCTCCAGTTCTAATGTCAGAGATACAGAAAGCAGAACCCCAACCATGGGGCACTCCTGGGAAGTGCCAGCATTGTCTCCAGTCGAGACCCAACTAAAATAACATCTCGTCCAACTTTGGGCTCAAACCAACGAACCTGAGATTAATAATCTCGTGTTCTAACGACTGTGCTAGATGGGGAAATGTTCTTTAGCTTAGAAGTTTAGAATTGTGACCACCACTGGGTAAGCATCCCCAGAGCAAATCCTTGGTGAACACCTGCTCCATTGGCATATCATAGAAATAAAATGCAGACAAGCAAAGCCATGGCTGGCACTGCAGGAGCATGGTTAAACCTGTTTCCATCACTGTAGCAGGTCTTTGCGCATCTGATCAGTATTTGCTTACTAAACTGTATATTGGCCTCAACCGACGTCTGTGTTGTCCTCTGTTTCCCCCAAACTGAATGTAATCTAAATGTAAGAAATGTCTCCTGTGTGTCTGGCTCCCTGATTTTGTTGTTAACAGACATAGCGTGTCAAGTCTGAGCCTAGGTGGCACAGGATCTCGGAGCTGACTTAGGGTGGCCATAGGGGCCAACAGGTCAGTCAAGGGAATCCAACTAGAGCTCAAATGACTAACCTAGATGTCATAGGGTTAAGTTGGGGATCCTAGTGAGGGTCCAACCAATCCAAGGGTACGGATCTGAGCCAAAGGAGGCTCAGGCAATGTCCTATCCACATCCACCCTCGGGGCTTCTCCTGGGTCCTTTTCTGTCAGAGTGCCAGGAATCTGGTTCTTACATATGCCTCTGGAATGGGACCTATCACACTGCACTCAGAATACCAGATGCTTCCATTGAAGCATCAAGAACACAGAGCAATGGCTGTCTGTCTTCAGGTGTATCCTATCCTCTAGTCCTATTTCCAAATTATGTGCTTGGCTGAGCTGCCTCATTATGTAATTGCAAACCTTCCTAATAGTGGAAGGAAGAGGCACAAAAGAACCAGCATAGGAAGGAACCAATCATCACCTCCATTTTTACTTTTCTCAGGTTTTCTCACCTATTCTGGGTCCTTCAGTGTGAGTTTTTAATTTTCCTTGTTTTTCAGGTTTTCTCACCATATTCAGGATTTTTCAGTGTGAATTTTTAATTTTCCACGTTTTTCAGGTTTTTTCATCATATTCTGGGTCTTACAGTGTGATTTTTTCGTTTCTACCTTTTTCAGGTTTTCTTGCCGTATTCCAGGTCCTTCAGTGTGAATTCTTAATTTTCCACGTTTTTCAGTATTTCTCGCCATATTCTGGGTAATACAGTGTGAATTTTTAATTTTCCACCTTTTTCATGGTTTCTATCCATAATCTGGGTTCGAAAGTGTGAATTTTTAATTTTCACCTTTTCAGGGTTTCTCTGCATATTCTGGGTCCTACAGTGTTATTTTCTCATTTTCCAGGTTTTTCAAGTTTTTTCGTAATTCTGGGTCCTACAGTGTGATTTTCTCATTTTCCACCATTTTCAGGTTTTCTCACCATATTTGGGTTCCTTCAGTGTGAGTTTTTAATTTTCTACTTTTTTCAAGTTTTCTCTCCATATTCGGGGTCCTTCAGTGTGAATTTTTAATTTTCTACTTTTTTCAGTTTTTCTCACCTATTCTGTGTCCTTCAGTGTGAGTTTTTTAATTTTCTTCATTTTTTCAGGTTTTTTTGCCATATTCCGGGTCCTTCAGTGTGAATTTTTAATATTCCACGTTTTTCAGGTTTTTTGGTCATATTCTTGGTCCTACAGTGTAATTTCCTCATTTCCAAGTTTTTCAGGTTTTCTTGCCGTATTCCAGGTCCTTCAGTGTGAATTTTTAATTTTCCACGTTTTTCAGCATTTCTCTCCATATTCTGAGTAATACATGTGAATTTTTAATTTTCCACTTTTCATGGATTCTCGCCATATTCTGTGTCCTAAAGTGTGAATATTTAATTTTCAAGTTTTTCAGGGTTTCTAGGCATATTCTGGGTCTTGCAGTGTGATTTTCTCATTTTCCACGTTTTTCAAGTTTTTATGTAATTCTGGGTCCTTCAGTGTGAGTTTATAATTTTCCTCGTTGTTCAGGATTTCTCGCCATATTCGGGGTCCTTCAGTGTGAATTTTTAATTTTCCACGTTTTTCAGGTTTTTTGGTCATATTCTGGGTCTTTCAAAATGATTTTGTCATTTTCACGTTTTTCAGGTTTTCTTGCCATATTCCAGGTCGTTCAGTGTGAATTTTTAATTTTCCACTTTTTTCATGGTTTTTTGCCATAATCTGGGTCCGACAGTGTGAATTTTAATTTTCACCTTTTCAGCGTTTCTTGGCATATTCTGCGTCCTGCAGTGTGATTTTCTCATTTTCCTCGTTTTTCAAGTTTTTATGTAATTCTGGGTCCTATAGTATGATTTTCTCATTTTCCACTTTTTCAGGTTTTCTCGCCATATTTGGGGTCCTTCTGTGTGAGTTTTTAATTTCTTTTTTTTTCAGGTTTAATCGCCATATTCAGGGTCCTGCAGTGTGAATATTTAATTTTCTACTTTTAAGGTTTCTCTCCATATTCGGTGGTCCTTCAGTGTGAATTTTTAATTTTCTACTTTTTCAGTTTTTCTCACCTATTCTGGGTCCTTCAATGTGAGTTTTTAATTTCACTCGTTTTTCAAGTTTTCTCGCCATATTCGGGGTGTTTCAGTGTGAATTTTAATTTTCCACGTACAGTGGGATTTTCTTATTTCCACCTTTTTCAGGTTTCTTGCCATATTCCAGGTCCTTCAGTGTGAATTTTTAATTTTCCACGTTTTTCAGTATTTCTCACCATATTCTATGTAATACAGTGTGAATTTTTAGTTTTCAACTTTTTTCATGGAATCTCGCCATATTCTGTGTCCGAAAATGTGAATTTTTAATTTTTACGTATTTCAGGGTTTCTTGGCATATTCTGGGTCCTGCAGTGTGATTTTCTCATTTTCCACGTTTTTCAAGTTTTTACGTCATTCTGGGTCCTTCAGTGTGAGTTTATAATTTTCCTCGTTTTTCAGGATTTCTCGCCATATTCGGGGGTCATTCAGTGTGTATTTTTAATTTTCTACTTTTTTTCAGTTTTTCTCACCTATTCTGGGTCCTTCAATGTGAGTTTTTAATTTCCCTGGTTTTTTAAGTTTTCTCGCCATATTCAGGGTCTTTCAGTGTGAATTTTTAATTTTCCACCTTTTTCAGGGTTTCTGGCATATTCTGGGTCCTGCAGTGTGATTTTCTCATTTTCCACGTTTTTCAAGTTTTTTCGTAATTCTGGGTCCTAAAGTGTGATTTTCTCATTATCCACCTTTTTCAGGTTTTCCTCGCCATATTTGTGGTCCTTCTGTGTGAGTTTTTAATTTTCTATTTTTTCAAGTTTTCTCGCCATATTCGGGGTCCTTCAGTGTGAATTTTTAATTTTCTACTTTTTTCAGTGTTTCTCACCTATTCTAAGTCCTTCAGTGAGAGTTTTTAATTTTCCTCATTTTTAGGTTTTCTTTCCATATTCTGAGTCCTTCAGTGTGAATTTTTTAATATTCCACGTTTTCAGGTTTTTTTGGTCATATTCTGGGTCCGACCTTGTGATTTCCTCATTTCCACGTTTTTCAGGGTTTTGTTTTTGTTTTTTTTTTTTGTTTGTTTGTTTGTTTGTTTTTTTTTTTGCCGTATTCCAGGTCCTTCAGTGTGAATTTTTAATTTTCCTCGTTTTCAGTATTTCTCTCCATATTCTGGGTAATACAGTGTGAATTTTTAATTTCCACTTTTTTCATGGTGTCTTGCCATATTCTGGAACCGACAGTGTGAATTTTTAATTTTCACTTTTTCAGGGTTTCTCGGCATATTCTGGTTCCTGCAGTGTGATTTTCTCATTTTCCACGTTTACAAATTTTATTGTAATTCCAGGTCCTACAGTGTGATTTTCTCATTTTCCACCTTTTTCAGGTTTTTCTCGCAATATTCTAGGTCCTTCAGTGTTAATTTTAATTTTCCACGTTTTTTAGGTTTTTCGTCATATTCTGGGTCCTACAGTGTGATTTTCTCATTTCCACGTTTTTCAGGTTTTCTTGCCATATTCCTGGTACTTCATGTGAATTTTTAACTTTCCAAGTTTTTCAGTATTTCTGGCTATATTGTAGGTAATACAGTGTTAATTTTAAATTTTCCACTTTTTTCATGTTTTCTCGCCATATTCTGTGTCCAACATTGTGATTTTTAATTTTCCACGTTTTACAGGGTTTCTCGGCATATCTGGGTCCTGCAGTGTGATTCTCACATTTTCCACGTTTTTCATGTTTTTTTCGCAATTCTGGGTCCTACATTGTGATTATTCTAATTTTCCACCTTTTTCAGGTTTTCTCACCATATTCGTGGTCCTTCAGTGTGAGTATTTAATTATCTACTTTTTTCAGGGTTTCTTGCCATATTCTGTGTCCTACAGAGTGTATTTTTAATTTTCGACGTTTTTTCAGGGTTTCTCACCATATCTGCTTCCTACACAGTGATTTTCTCATTTACGATGTTTTTCAAGTTTTTCTCAATTCTGGGTCCTACAGTGTGATTATTCTCATTTTCAACCTTTTTCAGGGTTTCTCGGCATATTCTGGTTCCTGCAGTGTGATTTTCTCATTTTCCACGTTTTACAAATTTTATTGTGTTCCAGGTCCTACAGTGTGATTTTCTCATTTCCACGTTTTTCAGGTTTTCTTGCCATATTCCTGGTACTTCAGTGTGAATTTTTAACTTTCCACGTTTTTCAGTATTTCTGGCTATATTGTAGGTAATACAGTGTTAATTTTAAATTTTCCACTTTTTTCATGTTTTCTCGCCATATTCTGTGTCCAACATTGTGATTTTTAATTTTCACGTTTTACAGGGTTTCTCGGCATATTCTGGGTCCTGCAGTGTGATTCTCACATTTTCCACGTTTTCATGTTTTTTTCGCAATTCTGGGTCCTACATTGTGATTATTCTAATTTTCCACCTTTTTCAGGTTTTCTCACCATATTCGTGGTCCTTCAGTGTGAGTATTTAATTATCTACTTTTTTCAGGGTTTCTTGCCATATTCCTGTGTCCTACAGAGTGTATTTTTAATTTTCGACGTTTTTTCAGGGTTTCTCACCATATTCTGCTTCCTACACTGTGATTTTCTCATTTACGATGTTTTTCAAGTTTTTTCTCAATTCTGGGTCCTACAGTGTGATTATTCTCATTTTCAACCTTTTCAGGTTTTCTCGCCATATTCTGGGTCCTTCAGTGTGAGTTTTTAGTTTTCCTCGTTTTTCAGGGTTTCTCGGCATATTCCGGGTCCTTCAGTGTGAGTATTTAATTATCTACTTTTTCACGTTTCTCGCCATATTCTGGGTCCTACAGTGTGTATTTTTAATTTTCTACTTTTTTCAGGTTTTCTTGCCATATTTGGGGTCCTTCAGTTTGAGTTTTTAATTTTCTACTTTTTTCAGTGTTTCTTGCCATATTCTGGGTCCTACAGCGTGTATTTTTAATATTCTACTTTTTTCAGGGTTTCTCGCCATATTCTGGGTCCTTCATTGTGAGTTTTTATTTTACTTATTTTTCTGGTTTTCTCGCCATATTCCAGGTCCTTCAATGTGAATTTTAATTTTCCACGTTTTTCAGTATTTCTCACCATATTCTACGTAATACAGTGTGAATTTTTAGTTTTCAACTGTTTTCATGGATTCTCGCCATATTCTGTGTCCGAAAGTGTGAATTTTTAATTTTTACGTATTTGAGGGTTTCTTGGCATATTCTGGGTCCTGCAGTGTGATTTTCTCATTTTCCACGTTTTTCAAGTTTTCACGTAATTCTGGGTCCTTCAGTGTGAGTTTATAATTTTCCTCGTTTTTCAGGATTTCTTGCCATATTTGGGGGTCATTCAGTGTGTATTTTTAATTTTCTACTTTTTTCAGTTTTTCTCACCTATTCTGGGTCCTTCAATGTGAGTTTTTAATTTCCCTCGTTTTTTAAGTTTTCTCACCCATATTCAGGGTCTTTCAGTGTGAATTTTTAATTTTCTACGTTTTTCAGGTTTTTTCGGCATGTTCTGGGTCTACAGTGTGATTTTGTCATTTCCACGTTTTTCAAGTTTTCTTGCAGTATTCCAGGTCCTTCAGTGTGAATTTTTAATTTTCCACGTTTTTCCGTATTTCTTGCGATATTCTGGGTAATACAGCTGTGAATTTTTAATTTTCCACTTTTTTCAGGGTTTCTTGCCATAATCTGGGTCCTACAGTGTGAATTTTTAATTTTCACCTTTTTCAGGGTTTCTTGGCATATTCTGGGTCCTGCAGTGTGATTTTCTCATTTTCCACGTTTTTCAAGTTTTTTCGTAATTCTGGGTCCTACAGTGTGATTTTCTCATTATCCACCTTTTTCAGGTTTTCTCGCCATATTTCGTGTCCTTCAGTGTGAGTTTTTAATTTTCTACTTTTTTCAGGGTTTTCTCGCCATATTCTGGTCCTACAGTGTGTATTTTTAATTTTCTACTTTTTTCATGTTTTCTTGCCATATTTGGGATCCTTCAGTGTGAGTTTTTAATTTTCTACTTTTTTCAGTGTTTCTTGCCATATTCTGGGTCCTTCATTGTGAGTTTTTATTTTACTTGTTTTTCTGGTTTTCTTGCCATATTCCAGGTCCTTCAATGTGAATTTTTAATTTTCCACGTTTTTCAGTATTTCTCACCATATTCTACGTAATACAGTGTGAATTTTTAGTTTTCAACTTTTTTCATGGATTCTCGCCATATTCTGTGTCCGAAAGTGTGAATTTTTAATTTTTACGTATTTGAGGGTTTCTTGGCATATTCTGGGTCCTGCAGTGTGATTTTCTCATTTTCCACGTTTTTCAAGTTTTTACGTAATTCTGGGTCCTTCAGTGTGAGTTTATAATTTTCCTCGTTTTTCAGGATTTCTCGCCATATTCGGGGGTCATTCAGTGTGTATTTTTAATTTTCTACTTTTTTCAGTTTTTCTCACCTATTCTGGGTCCTTCAATGTGAGTTTTTAATTTCCCTCGTTTTTTAAGTTTTCTCACCATATTCAGGGTCTTTCAGTGTGAATTTTTAATTTTCTAAGTTTTTCAGGTTTTTTCGGCATATTCTGGGTCTACAGTGTGATTTTGTCATTTCCACCTTTTTCAAGTTTTCTTGCCGTATTCCAGGTCCTTCAGTGTGAATTTTTAATTTTCCACGTTTTTCCGTATTTCTTGCCATATTCTGGGTAATACAGTGTGAATTTTTAATTTTCCACTTTTTTCAGGGTTTCTTGCCATAATCTGGTCCTACAGTGCGAATTTTTAATTTTCACCTTTTTCAGGGTTTCTTGGCATATTCTGGGTCCTGCAGTGTGATTTTCTCATTTTCCACGTTTTTCAAGTTTTTTCGTAATTCTGGGTCCTAAAGTGTGATTTTCTCATTATCTACCTTTTTCAGGTTTTCCTCGCCATATTTGGGGTCCTTCTGTGTGAGTTTTTAATTTTCTATTTTTTCAAGTTTTCTCGCCATATTCGGGGGTCCTTCAGTGTGAATTTTAATTTTCTACTTTTTCAGTTTTTCCTCACCTATTCTGGGTCCTTCAGTGAGAGTTTTTAATTTTCCTCATTTTTAGGTTTTCTTACCATATTCTGAGTCCTTCAGTGTGAATTTTTAATATTCCACTTTTCAGGTTTTTTGGTCATATTCTGGGTCCGACCTTGTGATTTCCTCATTTCCATGTTTTTCAGGGTTGTTGTTTTTTTTTTTTTTTTTGCCGTATTCCAGGTCCCTTCAGTGTGAATTTTTAATTTTCCTCATTTTTCATATTTCTTGCCATATTCTGGGTAATACAGTGTGAATTTTTAATTTTCCACTTTTTTCATGGTGTCTTGCCATATTCTGGGACCGACAGTGTGAGTTTTTAATTTTCAGTTTTTCAGGGTTTCTTGGCATATTCTGGTTCCTGCAGTGTGATTTTCTCATTTTCCACGTTTTACAAATTTTATTGTGTTCCAGGTCCTACAGTGTGATTTTCTCATTTCCACGTTTTTCAGGTTTTCTTGCTATATTCCTGGTACTTCAGTGTGAATTTTTAACTTTCCACGTTTTTCAGTATTTCTAGCTATATTGTAGGTAATACAGTGTTAATTTTAAATTTTCCACTTTTTTCATGTTTTCTTGCCATATTCTGTGTCCAACATTGTGATTTTTAATTTTCACGTTTTACAGGGTTTCTCGGCATATTCTGGGTCCTGCAGTGTGATTCTCACATTTTCCACGTTTTTTATGTTTTTTTTTTTCACAATTCTGGGTCCTACATTGTGATTATTCTAATTTTCCACCTTTTTCAGGTTTTTTCACCATATTCGTGGTCCCTTCAGTGTGAGTATTTAATTATCTACTTTTTTCAGGGTTTCTTGCCATATTCTGTGTCCTACAGAGTGTATTTTTAATTTTCGACGTTTTTTCAGGGTTTCTCACCATATTCTGCTTCCTACACTGTGATTTTCTCATTTACGATGTTTTTCAAGTATTTCAGGTTTTTTTCGTCATATTCTGGGTCCTACAGTGTGAATATTTAATTTTCCATGTGTTTCAGGTTTTCTTGCCATATTCCAGGTCCTTCAGTGTGAATTTTTAATTTTTCACATTTTTCAAGGTTTCTTGTCGTATTCTGGTTCTACTGTGTGAATTTTTTAATTTTCCACGTCTTTCACTGTTTCTCCCAATATTCTGGGTCCTGCAGTGTGAATTTTTAATTTTCCACGTTTTTCATGGTTTCTTGCCATATTCTGGGTCCTACAGTGTGAATTTTTAATTTTCCACGTTTTTCATGGTTTCTCACCATATTCTGGGTTCTACATTGAGAGTTTTTCATTTTCACGTTTTTAAGGGTTTCTCAGCATATTCTGGGTCCTACTGTATGATTTTCTCAATTTCGACGTTTTTCAAGTTTTTTCGCAATTCTGGGTCCTACAGTGTGATTTTCTCCATTTTCCACCTTTTTTAGGTTTTCTCCCCATATTCAGGGTCCTTCAGTGTGAGTTTTTAATTTTCTACTTTTTTCAGGGTTTCTTCCTATATTCTGGGTCCTACAGTGTGAATTTTTAATTTTCAAAGTTTTTAAGTTTTTTTCGTCATATTTGGGTCCTACAGTGTGATTTAATCATTTTCCACCTTTTTCAGGTTTTCTCGGCATATTTTTGGTCCTAGAGTGTGAATTTTTAATTTCCCACGTTTTTCAAGGTTTCCTTCAATATTCTGGTCCTACAGTGTGAATTTTTGATATTCCACGTTTTTCAGTGTTTTTGGCCATATTCTGGGTCCTACAGTGTGAATATTTAATTTTCCATGTTTTTCGGTTTTCTTGCCATATTCTTGGTCCTTCAGTGTGAGTTTTTAATCTTCCTCGTTTTTAATGTTTTCTCGCCATATTCCGGGTCCTTCAGTGTAAATTTTTAATTTCCAACGTTTTTCAAGGTTTCTTGCCATATTCTGTTCCTACATTGTGAATTTTTAATTTTCCACGTTTTTAAGGTTTTTTCCTCATATTCAGGTTCCTACAGTGTGATTATTCTTATTTTCCATCTTTTTCAGGTTTTCTCGATATATTCGGTGTCCTTCACTGTGAATTTTTAATTTCTACTTTTTTCAGGTTTTCTCGCCGTATTCTGGGTCCTTCAGTGTGAGTTTTTAATTTTCCTTGTTTTTAAGGTTTTCTTGCCATATTCCGGTTCCTTCAGTGTGAATTTTTAATTTTCCACGTTTTCCAGGTTTTTTTGGGGTTCTAAAGTGTGATTTTCTCATTTCCACGTTTTTCAGGTTTTCTTGCATATTCCAGGTCCTACAGTGTGAATTTTAAATTTTCCACGTTTTTCAGTGTTTCTTGCCATATTGTGGGTAATACAGTGTGAATTTTTAATTTTCCACTTTTTCATGGTTTCGAGTCATATTCTGGGTCTGACAGTGTGAATTTTTTAATTTTCACGTTTTTCAGGTTTTATAAGCATATTCTGGGTCCTGCAGTGTGATTTTTCTCATTTTCCACGTTTTTCAAGTTTTGTCGCCATATCTGGGGTCCTTCAGTGTGAGTTTTTAATTTTCTACTTTTTTTTCGGATTTCTCAACATATTCTGGGTCCGATAGTGTGAATTTTAAATTTTCCTTATTTTTCAGGTTTTCTCGCCATATTCCATGTCCTTCAGTGATTTTTCCATTTCCACGTTTTTTAGGTGTTCTTGCCATATTCCAGGTCCTTCAGTGTGAATTTTTAATTTTCCACGTTTTTCAGTATTTCTCGCCATATTTTGGGTAATACAGTGTGAATTTTTAATTTTCACGTTCTTCAGGATTTCTGGGCAAATTCTGGGTCCTGCAGTGTATGTTCTCATTTTCCAGGATTTTCAAATTTTTTCATAATTCAGGATCCTGCAGTGTGATTTTCTCATTTTCCACCTGTTTCACGTTTTCTCGACATATTCGGGGTTCTTCAGTGTGAGTTTTTAATTTTCCACCTTTTTCACCGTTTCTCTCCATATTCTGGGTCCTACAGTGTGAATATTTAATTTTCCATGTTTTTCATGTTTTCTTGCCATATTCTTGGTCCTTCAGTGTGAGTTTTTAATCTTCCTCGTTTTTAATGTTTTCTCGCCATATTCCGGGTCCTTCAGTGTAAATTTTTAATTTCCAACGTTTTTCAAGGTTTCTTGCCATATTCTGTTCCTACAGTGTGAATTTTTAATTTCCACGTTTTTAAGGTTTTTTCCTCATATTCAGGATCCTACAGTGTGATTATTCTTATTTTCCATCTTTTTCAGGTTTTCTCGCTTTATTCGGTGTCCTTCACTGTGAATTTTTAATTTTCTACTTTTTTCAGGTTTTCTCGCCATATTCTGGGTCCTTCAGTGTGAGTTTTTAATTTTCCTTGTTTTTAAGGTTTTTCTTGCCATATTCCGGTTCCTTCAGTGTGAATTTTTAATTTTCCACGTTTTCCAGGTTTTTTTGGGGTTCTAAAGTGTGATTTTCTCATTTCCACGTTTTTCAGGTTTCTTGCATATTCCAGGTCCTACAGTGTGAATTTTAAATTTTCCACGTTTTTCAGTGTTTCTGGCCATATTGTGGGTAATACAGTGTGAATTTTTAATTTTCCACTTTTTCATGGTTTCTAGTCATATTCTGGGTCTGACAGTGTGAATTTTTAATTTTCACGTTTTTCAGGTTTTATAAGCATATTCTGGGTCCTGCAGTGTGATTTTTCTCATTTTCCACGTTTTTCAAGTTTTGTCGCCATATCTGGGGTCCTTCAGTGTGAGTTTTTAATTTTCTACTTTTTTTTCGGGATTTCTCAACATATTCTGGGTCCGATAGTGTGAATTTTAAATTTTCCTTATTTTTCAGGTTTTCTCGCCATATTCCATGTCCTTCAGTGATTTTTCCATTTCCACGTTTTTCAGGTGTTCTTGCCATATTCCAGGTCCTTCAGTGTGAATTTTTAATTTTCCACGTTTTTCAGTATTTCTCGCCATATTCTGGGTAATACAGTGTGAATTTTTAATTTTCACGTTCTTCAGGATTTCTGGGCAAATTCTGGGTCCTGCAGTGTATGTTCTCATTTTCCAGGTTTTTCAAATTTTTTCATAATTCAGGATCCTGCAGTGTGATTTTCTCATTTTCCCGCCTGTTTCAGGTTTTCTCGCCATATTCCATGTCCTTCAGTGATTTTTCCATTTC
>NW_028228242.1:0-25356 GCF_978045245.1 Mus caroli | reverse complement strand
AAACTCACACTGAAGGACCCCAAATATGGCGAGAGAACCTGAAAAAACTAGAAAATTAAAAATTCACACTGAAGGACTTGGAATATGGCGATAAAACCTGAAAAACGAGGAAAATTAAAAAATCACACTGCAGGACCCCAAATATAGTGAGAAAATCTGAAAAAGCTGGAAAATGAGAATAATCACACTGTAGGACCCAGAATTGTGAAAAAACTTGAAAAACGTCGAAAATGAGAAAATCACACTGTAGGACACAGAATATGGCAAGAAACCCTGAGAAATGTGGAAAATTAAAAATACACTCTGTAGCACCCAGAATATGGCAAAAAACTCTCAAAAAAGTAAAAAATTAAAAACTCACACTGAAGGACCCCGAATATGGCGAGAAAAACAGAAAAAGGTGGAAAGTGAAAATAATCACACTGTATTACCCAGAATTACGAAAAAACATGAAAAAAATCGAAAATGAGAAAATCACACTGTAGGACCCAGAATATGGGGAGAAATCCTGAGAAACGTGGAAAATAAAAAATACACTCTGTAGCACCCAGAATATGGCAAGAAACCCTCAAAAAAGTAGAAAATTAAAAACTCACACTGAAGGACCCCGAATATGGCGAGAAAACATGAAAAAGGTAGAAAATGAGAATAAACACAATGTATTACCCAGAATTACAAAAACATGAAAAACATCGAAAATGAGAAAATCACACTTGTAGGACCCAGAAATATGAAAAAAATTGAAAAACGTGGAAAATGAGAAAATCACACTGCAGCAACCAGAATATGCTGAACAACCATGAAAAACCTGAAAATTAAAAATTCACACTGTTGGACACAGAATATGGTGAGAAACCATGAAAAGACTGGACAATTAAAAATTCACACTTTATTACCGAGATATGGAGAGAAATACTGAAAACCATGGAAAAAAATTCACACTGAAGGACCTGGAATACGACAGGACCTGGAATACGGCAAGAGACCCTGAAATACATGGAAATGAGAAAATCACACAGTAGGACCCAGAATATGACGAAAAAACCTGAAAAAGGTAAAATATTAAAATATCACACGGAAGGACCCGGAATATGGCGAAAAACCTGAAAAACGAGGAAGATAATAAACTAACACTGAAGGACACAGAATATGGCGAGAAAACCTGAAAAGAGTAGAAAATTAAAAATTCACACTGAAAGACCCCGAATATGATGAGAAAACCTGAAAAAGGTGGAACATGAGAATAATCACACTGTAGGACCCAGATTATGCCCAGAAACCCTGAAAACGTGGAAAATTAAAAATACATGCTGTAGGACCCAGAATATGGCGAGAAAACCTGAAAAAAGTAGAAAATTAAAAATTTACAATGAAGGACCCCGAATATGGCGAGAAAACCTGAAAAAGGTGGAAAATGAGAATAATCACACGGTAGGACCCAGATTATGCCCAGAAACCCTGAAAACGTGGAAAATTTAAAAAACATGCTGTAGGACCCAGAATATGCAAAGAAACCCTGAAAATGGTTGAAAATTACAAACTCACACTGTAGGACCCCAAATATGGTGAGAAACCCTCCAAAAGGTGGAAAATGAGAAAATCACACTGCAGGACCAAGATTATGTCCAGAAAATGTGAAAAACGTGAAAATTAAAAATTCGCACTAACGGACCCAGAATATGGCGAGAAACAATTAATAAAATTGTACAAAATTAAAAACTCACAGTGAAGGAGCCCAAACATGGCGAGAAAACCTGAAAAAGGTGGAAAATGAGAAAATCACACTGTAGGACCCAGAATTACGAAAAAAATTGAAAAACGTGGAAAATGAGAAAATCATACTGCAGGACCCAGAATATGCCGAGAAACCCTGAAAATCATGAAAATTAAAAATTCACACTGTCAGACACATAATATGGCGAGAAACCATGAAAGAAGTGGAAAATTAAAAATTCACACTGTATTACCCAGAATATGGCGAGACATACTGAAAAACGTGGAAAATTAAAAATTCACACTGAAGGTCCCGGGATATGGCCAGGAAACCTGAAAAACGAGGAAAATTCATAACTCACATGGTAGGAACCAGAATAAGGCAAGAAAACCTGAAAAACGTGGAAATGAGAAAATCAAACTGTAGGAACCAGAATATGAAAAAAAAAAACCTGAAAAAATTACAAAATTAAAAATTCACACTGAAAGACCCCGAATATGGTGAGAAAACCTGAAAAGGTGGAAAATGAGAATAATCACACTGTAGGACACAGAATGGAAAAAAAAAAAACCTTGAAAAATGTCGAAAACGAGAAAATCACACTGTAGGACCCAGAATATGACGAAAAAACCTGGAAAATGTGGAAAATTAAAAATGCACGCTGTAGGACCCAAAATATGCCGAGAAACCCTGAAAAACGTGAAAATTAAAAATTCACACTGTAGGACCTGGAATACAGTAAGATAACCTGAAAAACGTGTAAATGAGAAAATCACAATTTAGGACCCAGAATATGACGAAAAAAACTGAAACACGTGGAAAATGAAAAATACACGCTGTAGGACACAGAATATGTCGAGAAACCCTGAAAAATTAGAAAATTAAAAACTCACACTGAAGGACCCCAAATATGGCGAGAGAACCTGAAAAAACTAGAAAATTAAAAATTCACACTGAAGGACTTGGAATATGGCGATAAAACCTGAAAAACGAGGAAAATTAAAAAATCACACTGAAGGACCCCAAATATAGTGAGAAAATCTGAAAAAGCTGGAAAATGAGAATAATCACACTGTAGGACCCAGAATTGTGAAAAAACTTGAAAAACGTCGAAAATGAGAAAATCACACTGTAGGACACAGAATATGGCAAGAAACCCTGAGAAATGTGGAAAATTAAAAATACACTCTGTAGCACCCAGAATATGGCAAAAAAACCTCAAAAAAGTAGAAAATTAAAAACTCACACTGAAGGACCCCGAATATGGCGAGAAAACATGAAAAAGATAGAAAATGAGAATAAACACAATGTATTACCCAGAATTACAAAAACATGAAAAACATCGAAAATGAGAAAATCACACTTGTAGGACCCAGAAATATGAAAAAACTTGAAAAACGTGGAAAATGAGAAAAATCACACTGCAGAAACCAGAATATGCTGAACAACCATGAAAAACCTGAAAATTAAAAATTCACACTGTTGGACACAGAATATGGTGAGAAACCATGAAAAGACTGGACAATTAAAAATTCACACTTTATTACTGAGATATGGAGAGAAATACTGAAAACCGTGGAAAAAAATTCACACTGAAGGACCTGGAATACGACAGGACCTGGAATACGTCATGAGACCCTGAAATACATGGAAATGAGAAAATCACACAGTAGGACCCAGAATATGACGAAAAAACCTGAAAAAGGTAAAATATTAAAATATCACACGGAAGGACCCGGAATATGGCGAAAAACCTGAAAAACGAGGAAGATAAAAAACTAACACTGAAGGACACAGAATATGGCGAGAAAACCTGAAAAGAGTAGAAAATTAAAAATTCACACTGAAAGACCCCGAATATTTTGAGAAAACCTGAAAAAGGTGGAAAATGAGAATAATCACACTGTAGGACCCAGATTATGCCCAGAAACCCTGAAAACGTGGAAAATTAAAAATACATGCTGTAGGACCCAGAATATGGCCAGAAAACCTGAAAAAAGTAGAAAATTAAAAATTCACACTGAAGGACCCCGAATATGGCAAGAAAACGCGAAAAAGGTGGAAAATGAGAATAATCACACTGTAGGACCCAGATTATGCCCAGAAACCCTGAAAACGTGGAAAATTAAAAATACATGCTGTAGGACCCAGAATATGCCAAGAAACCCTGAAAAAGGTTGAAAATTACAAACTCACACTGTAGGACCCCAAATATGGTGAGAAACCCTCCAAAAGGTGGAAAATGAGAAAATCACACTGCAGGACCAAGATTATGCCGAGAAAATGTGAAAAACGTGAAAATTAAAAATTCACACTAACGGACCCAGAATATGGCGAGAAACAATTAATAAAAAAGTACAAAATTAAAAACTCACAGTGAAGGAGCCCAAACATGGCGAGAAAACCTGAAAAAGGTGGAAAATGAGAAAATCACACTGTAGGACCCAGAATTACGAAAAAAATTGAAAAAATGTGGAAAATGAGAAAATCACATGCAGGGCCCAGAATATTTCGAGAAACACTGAAAAACGTGAAAATTAAAAATTCACACTGTTGGACACAAAATATGGCGAAAAACCATGAAAAAAGTGGATAATTAAAATTCAAACTGCAGGACACAGCATTTGCCAAGAAAGCATGAAAACGTGGAAAATTAAAAATTAACACTGAAGGACCCCAAATATGGCAAGAAACACTGAAAAAAGTAGAAAATTACAAACTGACACTGAAGAACCCCAAATATGGCGAGAAAACCTGAAAAAGTTGGAAATGAGAAAAATCACACTGTAGGACCCAGAATTACAAAAAAACTTGAAAATATCGAAAATGAGAAAATCACACTGTAGGACCCAGAATATGCCAAGAAACCCTGAAAACGTGAAAAATTAAAAATACAACGTTTAGGACCCAGAATACGGCGAGAAACCCTGAAAAAAGTAGAAAATTACAAACTCACACTGAAGGACCCGAAAAATGGTCTGAAAGGTTGAAAAAGGTGGAAAATGAGAAAATCACACTGTAGGACCCAGAATTACGAAAAAAATTGAAAAACGTGGAAAATGAGAAAATCATACTGCAGGACCCAGAATATGCCGAGAAACCCTGAAAATCATGAAAATTAAAAATTCACACTGTCAGACACATAATATGGCGAGAAACCATGAAAGAAGTGGAAAATTAAAAATTCACACTGTATTACCCAGAATATGGCGAGACATACTGAAAAACGTGGAAAATTAAAAATTCACACTGAAGGACCCGGGATATGGCCAGGAAACCTGAAAAACGAGGAAAATTCAAAACTCACATGGTAGGAACCAGAATAAGGCAAGAAAACCTGAAAAACCTGGAAATGAGAAAATCAAACTGTAGGACCCAGTATATGACAAAAAAAAAAAACCTGAAAAAATTACAAAATTAAAAATTCACACTGAAAGACCCCGAATATGGTGAGAAAACCTGAAAGGGTGTAAAATGAGAATAATCACACTGTAGGACACAGAATGGAAAAAAAAAAAAAACCTTGAAAAATGTCGAAAACAAGAAAATCACACTGTAGGACCCAGAATATGACGAAAAAACCTGGAAATCGTGGAAAATTAAAAATGCACGCTGTAGCACCCAAAATATGCCGAGAAACCCTGAAAAACGTGAAAATTAAAAATTCACACTGAAGGACCTGGAATACAGTAAGATAACCTGAAAAACGTGGAAATGAGAAAATCACAATTTAGGACCCAGAATATGACGAAAAAAACTGAAACACGTGGAAAATGAAAAATACACGCTGTAGGACACAGAATATGTCGAGAAACCCTGAAAAATTAGAAAATTAAAAACTCACACTGAAGGACCCCAAATATGGCGAGAGAACCTGAAAAAACTAGAAAATTAAAAATTCACACTGAAGGACTTGGAATAGGGCGATAAAACCTGAAAAACGAGGAAAATTAAAAAATCACACTGAAGGACCCCAAATATAGTGAGAAAATCTGAAAAAGCTGGAAAATGAGAATAATCACACTGTAGGACCCAGAATTGTGAAAAAACTTGAAAAACGTCGAAAATGAGAAAATCACACTGTAGGACACAGAATATGGCAAGAAACCCCGAGAAATGTGGAAAATTAAAAATACACTCTGTAGCACCCAGAATATGGCAAAAAACCCTCAAAAAAGTAGAAAATTAAAAACTCACACTGAAGGACCCCGAATATGGGGAGAAAAACAGAAAAAGGTGGAAAGTGAAAATAATCACACTGTATTACCCAGAATTACGAAAAAACATGAAAAAAATCGAAAATAAGAAAATCACACTGTAGGACCCAGAATATGGGGAGAAATCCTGAGAAACGTGGAAAATAAAAAATACACTCTGTAGCACCCAGAATATGGCAAGAAACCCTCAAAAAAGTAGAAAATTAAAAACTCACACTGAAGGACCCCGAATATGGCGAGAAAACATGAAAAAGGTAGAAAATGAGAATAAACACAATGTATTACCCAGAATTACAAAAACATGAAAAACATCGAAAATGAGAAAATCACACTTGTAGGACCCAGAAATATGAAAAAACTTGAAAAACGTGGAAAATGAGAAAATCACACTGCAGAAACCAGAATATGCTGAACAACCATGAAAAACCTGAAAATTAAAAATTCACACTGTTGGACACAGAATATGGTGAGAAACCATGAAAAGACTGGACAATTAAAAATTCACACTTTATTACCGAGATATGGAGAGAAATACTGAAAACCGTGGAAAAAAATTCACACTGAAGGACCTGGAATACGACAGGACCTGGAGTACGGCAAGAGACCCTGAAATACATGGAAATGAGAAAATCACACAGTAGGACCCAGAATATGACGAAAAAACCTGAAAAAGGTAAAATATTAAAATATCACACGGAAGGACCCGGAATATGGCGAAAAACCTGAAAAACGAGGAAGATAAAAAACTAACACTGAAGGACACTGAATATGGCGAGAAAACCTGAAAAGAGTAGAAAATTAAAAATTCACACTGAAAGACCCCGAATATGATGAGAAAACCTGAAAAAGGTGGAAAATGAGAATAATCACACTGTAGGACCCAGATTATGCCCAGAAACCCTGAAAACGTGGAAAATTAAAAATACATGCTGTAGGACCCAGAATATGGCCAGAAAACCTGAAAAAAGTAGAAAGTTAAAAATTCACACTGAAGGACCCCGAATATGGCGAGAAAACCTGAAAAAGGTGGAAAATGAGAATAATCACACTGTAGGACCCAGATTATGCCCAGAAACCCTGAAAACGTGGAAAATTAAAAATACATTCTGTAGGACCGAGAATATGCCAAGAAACCCTGAAAAAGGTTGAAAATTACAAACTCACACTGTAGGACCCCAAATATGGTGAGAAACCCTCCAAAAGGTGGAAAATGAGAAAATCACACTGCAGGACCCAGAATATGCCGAGAAAATGTGAAAAACGTGAAAATTAAAAATTCTCGTGGGGCGAGGGTCGGCTGACACTCGCCAGCTACCCACAACACCCGCCACAGGATCTTAAGACTTCTGGTGAGAGGAGCACAGCTTCTGCTCCAATCCAATTGCGCGGGAACTGAGACTGCATTAGTTAGGAAAGCAGAAACCGGCCTGAGTAGGGCCACAGGCCTCATCCGGCCGGATCAGCGCCGGGGTAGCAGGAGCGCAGGGTTGCCTGACACCCGCCAGCTACCCACGACCCCCGCCGCAGGATTTTGGGACTGCTGGTGAGTGGAACACAGCTTCTGCTCCAATCTTTAAACAGTGACAAAGACAACAACTAACCCCAGAGATTACCAGATGGCGAAAGGTAAACGTAATAATCTTACTAACAGAAACCAAGACCACTCACCATGATCAGAACCCAGCACCCCCACTTCGCCCAGTCCAGGGCACCCCAACACACCGGAAAAGCTAGACACAGATTTAAAAGCATATCTCCTGATGATGATAGAGGACTTCAAGAAGGACTTTAATAACACACTTAAAGAAATGCAGGAGAACACTACTAAACAGGCAGAAGACAATAAAGAGGAAGCACAAAAATCCCTTAAAGAATTGCAGGAGAACACTGCTAAAGAGTTACAAATCCTTAAAGAAAAACAGGATAACATAATCAAACAGGTAGAAGTCCTTAATGAAAAACAGGAAAACACATCCAAACAGATGATGGAAATGAACAAAACCATACTAGATCTAAAAAGGGAAGTAGACACAATAAAGAAAACCCAAAATGAGGCAACACTGGAGATAGAAACCCTAGGAAAGAAATCTGGAACCATAGATACGAGCATCAGCAACAGAATACAAGAGATGGAAGAGAGAATCTCACGTGCAGAAGATTCCATAGAGAACATCGGCACAACAATCAAGGAAAATGTAAAATGCAAAAAGATCCTAACTCAAAACATCCAAGAAATACAGGACGCAATGAGAAGACCAAACCTACGGATAATAGGAGTGGATGAGAATGAAGATTTTCAACTCAAAGGACCAGCAAACATCTTCAACAAAATTATAGAAGAAAACTTCCCAAATCTAAAGAAAGAGATGCCCATGAACATACAAGAAGCCTACAGAACTCCAAATAGACTGGACCAGAAAAGAAATACCTCCCGACACATTATAATCAGAACAACAAATGCTCTAAATAAAGATAGAATACTAAAAGCAGTAAGAGAAAAAGGCCAAGTAACATATAAAGGCAAGCCTATCAGAATTACACCAGATTTTTCACCAGAGACTATGAAAGCCAGAAGATCCTGGACGGATGTTATACAGACACTAAAAGAACACAAATTCCAGCCCAGGCTACTATACCCAGCCAAACTCTCAATTAACATAGATGGAGAAACCAAAGTATTCCACGACAAAATCAAATTCACACATTATCTCTCCACGAATCCAGCCCTTCAAATGATAATAACAGAAAAAAACCAATACAAGGACAGGAACCACGCCCTAGAAACAACAAGAAGGTAATCCCTCAACAAACCTAAAAGAAGACAGCCACAAGAACAAAATGCCAACTTTAACAACAATAATAACAGGAAACAACAATTACTTTTCCTTAATATCTCTTAATATCAATGGACTCAACTCCCCGATAAAAAGACATAGACTAACAAACTGGCTACACAAACAAGACCCAACATTTTGCTGTTTACAGGAAACTCATCTCAGAGAAAAGGATAGACACTACCTCAGAATGAAAGGCTGGAAAACAATTTTCCAAGCAAATGGCATGAAGAAACAAGCTGGAGTAGCCATTCTAATATCTGATAAGATTGACTTCCAACCCAAAGTCATCAAAAAAGACAGGGAGGGACACTTCATACTCATCAAAGGTAAAATCCTCCAAGAGGAACTATCAATCCTGAATATCTATGCTCCAAATACAAAGGCAGCCACATTCATTAAAGAAACTTTAGTAAATCTCAAAGCACACATTGCACCTCATACAATAATAGTGGGAGACTTCAACACACCACTTTCACCAATGGACAGATCATGGAAACAGAAACTAAACAGGGACACAGTGAAACTAACAGAAATTATGAATCAAATGGATCTGGCAGATATCTACAGAACATTCTATCCTAAAACAAAAGGATATACCTTCTTCTCAGCACCTCATGGTACCTTCTCCAAAATTGACCACATAATTGGTCACAAAGCAGGCCTCAGCAGATACAAAAATATTGAAATTGTCCCATGCATCCTATCAGATCACCATGGACTAAGGCTGATCTTCAATAACAAAATAAATAATAGAAAGCCAACCTTCACGTGGAAACTGAACAACACTCTTCTCAATGATACCTTGGTCAAGGAAGGAATAAAGAAAGAAATTAAGGACTTTTTAGAGTTCAATGAAAATGAAGACACAACATACCCAAACTTATGGGACGCAATGAAAGCATTTCTAAGAGGAAAACTCATAGCTCTGAGTGCCTCCAAAAGGAAACTAGAGAGAGCACACATTAGCAGCTTGACAACACACCTAAAAGCACTAGAACAAAAGGAAGCAAATTCACCCAAGAGGAGTAGACGGCAGGAAATAAACTCAGGGGTGAAATCAACCAAGTGGAAACAAGAAAAACTATTCAAAGAATCAACCAATCAAGGAGCTGGTTCTTTGAGAAAATCAACAAGATAGATAAACCCTTAGCCAGACTCACTAGAGGGCACAGGGAAAGCATCCTAATTAACAAAATCAGAAATGAAAAAGGAGACATAACAACAGATCCTGAAGACATCCAAAACACCATCAGATCCTTCTACCAAAGGCTATACTCAACAAAACTGGAGAACCTGGATGAAATGGAGAAGTTCCTAGACAGATACCAGGTACCAAAGTTGAATCAAGATCAGGTTAATGATCTAAACAGCCCTATATCCCCCAAAGAAATAGAAGCAGTCATTAATAGTCTCCCAACTAAAAAAAGCCCAGGACCAGATGGGTTTAGTGCAGAGTTCTATCAGACCTTCAAAGAAGATCTAATCCCAGTTCTTCACAAACTATTCCACAAAATAGAAACAGAAGGTACTCTACCCAACTCATTCTATGAAGCCACAATTACTCTGATACCTAAACCACAAAAAGACCCAACAAAGATAGAAAACTTCAGACCAATATCCCTTATGAATATTGATGCAAAAATCCTCAATAAAGTTCTTGCTAACCGAATCCAAGAACACATCAAAACAATCATCCATCCTGACCAAGTAGGTTTCATCCCAGGGATGCAGGGATGGTTCAATATACGGAAATCCATCAACGTAATCCACTATATAAACAAACTCAAAGACAAAAACCACATGGTCATCTCGTTAGATGCGGAAAAAGCATTTGACAAGATCCAACACCCATTCATGATAAAAGTCTTGGAAAGATCAGGAATTCAAGGCCCATACCTAAACATGATAAAAGCAATCTACAGCAAACCAGTAGCCAACATCAAAGTAAATGGTGAGAAGCTTGAAGCAATCCCTCTAAAATCAGGGACTAGACAAGGCTGTCCACTTTCTCCATACCTATTCAACATTGTACTTGAAGTCCTAGCCAGAGCAATTCGACAACAAAAGGAGATCAAAGGGATACAAATTGGAAAAGATGAAGTCAAAATATCACTCTTTGCAGATGATATGATAGTATATATAAGTGACCCTAAAAATTCCACCAGAGAACTCCTAAGCCTGATAAACAGCTTCGGTGAAGTAGCTGGATATAAAATTAACTCAAACAAATCAATGGCCTTTCTCTACACAAAGAATAAACAGGCTGAGAAAGAAATTAGGGAAACAACACCCTTCTCAATAGTCACAAATAATATAAAATATCTTGGCGTGACTCTAACTAAGGAAGTGAAAGATCTGTATAATAAAAACTTCAAGTCTCTGAAGAAAGAAATTCTAGAAGATCTCAGAAGATGGAAAGATCTCCCATGCTCATGGATTGGCAGGATCAACATTGTAAAAATGGCTATCTTGCCAAAAGCAATCTACAGATTCAATGCAATCCCCATCAAAATTCCAAATCAATTCTTCAACGAATTAGAAAGTGCAATCTGCAAATTCATCAGGAACAACAAAAAACCTAGGATAGCAAAAACTCTTCTCAAGGATAAAAGAACCTCTGATGGAATCACCATGCCGGACCTAAAGCTCTACTACAGAGCAATTGTGATAAAAACTGCATGGTACTGGTATAGTGACAGACAAATAGACCAATGGAATAGAATTGAAGACCCAGAAATGAACCCACACACCTATGGTCACTTGATCTTCGACAAGGGAGCTAAAAACATCCAGTGGAAGAAAGACAGCATTTTCAACAAATGGTGCTGGCACAACTGGTTGTTAACATGTAGACGAATGCGAATCGATCCATTCCTATCTCCTTGTACTAAGGTCAAGTCTAAGTGGATCAAGGAACTTCACATAAAACCAGAGACACTGAAACTTATAGAGGAGAAAGTGGGGAAAAGCCTTGAAGATATGGGCACAGGGGAAAAATTCCTGAATAGAACAGTAATGGCTTGTGCTGTAAGATCGAGAATTGACAAGTGGGACCTCATGAAACTACAAAGCTTCTGCAAGGCTAAAGACACCATCAATAAGACAAAAAAACCACCAACAGATTGGGAAAGGATCTTCACCTATCCTAAATCAGATAAGGGACTAATATCCAATATATATAAAGAACTCAAGAAGGTGGACTCCAGAAAGTCAAATAACCCCATTAAAAATGGGGCTCAGAACTGAACAAAGAATTCTCACCTGAGGAATACCGAATGGCAGAGAAACACCTGAAAAAATGTTCAACATCCTTAATCATCAGGGAAATGCAAATCAAAACAACCCTGAGATTCCACCTCACACCAGTCAGAATGGCTAAGATCAAAAATTCAGGTGACAGCAGATGCTGGCGAGGATGTGGAGAAAGAGGAACACTCCTCCATTGTTGGTGGGATTGCAAGCTTGTACAACCACTCTGGAAATCAGTCTGGCGGTTCCTCAGAAAATTGGACATAGTACTACCGGAGGATCCAGCAATACCTCTCCTGGGCATATATCCAGAAGATGTCCCAACCGGTAAAAAGGACACATGCTCCACTATGTTCATAGCAGCCCTATTTATAATAGCCAGAAGCTGGAAAGAACCCAGATGTCCCTCAACAGAGGAATGGATACAGAAATTATGGTACATTTACACAATGGAGTACTACTCAGCTATTAAAAAGAATGAATTTATGAAATTCCTAGCCAAATGGATGGACCTGGAGGGCATCATCTTGAGTGAAGTAACACAATCACAAAAGAACTCACACAATATGTATTCACTGATAAGTGGATATTAGCCCAAAACTTAGGATACCCAAGATATAAGATACAATTTGATAAACGCATGAAACTCAAGAAGAATGAAGACCAAAGTGTGGACACTGTGCACCTTCTTAAAATTGGGAACAAAACACCCAGGGAAGGAGTTACAGAGACAAAGTTCGTAGCTGTGATGAAAGGATGGCCCATTTAGAGACTGCCGTATCCAGGGATCCATCCCATAATCAGCTTCTAAACGCTGACACCATTGCATACACTAGCAAGATTTTGCTGAAAGGACCCAAATATAGCTGTCTCTTGTGAGACGATGCCGGGGCCTAGCAAACACAGGAGGGGATGTTCACAGTCAGCTATTGGATGTATCACAGGGCTCCAAATGGAGAAGCTAGAGAAAGTACCCAAGGAGCTAAAGGATCTGCAACCCTATTGTTGGAACAACATGATGTACTAACCAGAACCCCGGAGCTCTTGTCTCTAGCTGCATATGTATCGAAAGATGGCCTAGTCGGCCATCAATGGAAAGAGAGGCCCATTGGACTTGCAAACTTTATATGCCCCAATATAGGGGAATGCCAGGGCCAAAAGAATGGGAATGGGTGGGTAGGGAAGTGGGGGGCGCTATGGGGGACTTTTGGGATAGCATTGGAAATGTAATTGAGGAAAATATGTAATAAAAATATTAAAAATCAAAAAAAAAATTCGCACTAACGGACCCAGAATATGGCGAGAAACAATTAATAAAAAAGTACAAAATTAAAAACTCACAGTGAAGGAGCCCAAACATGGCGAGAAAACCTGAAAAAGGTGGAAAATGAGAAAATCACACTGTAGGACCCAGAATTACGAAAAAAATTGAAAAAATGTGGAAAATGAGAAAATCACATGCAGGGCCCAGAATATTTCGAGAAACACTGAAAAACGTGAAAATTAAAAATTCACACTGTTGGACACAGAATATGGCGAGAAACCATGAAAAAAAGTGGATAATTAAAATTCACACTGCAGGACACAGAATATGCCAAGAAACCCTGAAAACGTGGAAAATAAAAATTAACACTGAAGGACCTGGAATATGGCAAGAAAACCTGAAAAACGTGGAAATGAGAAAAATCACAGTGTAGGACCCAGAATAGGAAGAAAAAACCTGTAAAACGTGAAAAATTAAAAATTCACACTGAAGAACCCAGAATATTGCGAGAAAATCTGAAAAACGTGGAAAATGAAAAATACACACTGTAGGACCCAGAACATGGCAAGAAACCCTGAAAGAGTAGAAAATTAAAAACTCACACTGAAGGACCCCAAATATGGCAAGAAACCCTGAAAAAAGTAGAAAATTACAAACTGACACTGAAGAACCCCAATTATGGCGAGAAAACCTGAAAAAGGTGGAAAATGAGAAAATCACACTGTAGGACCCAGAATTACGAAAAAACTTGAAAATATCGAAAATGAGAAAATCACACTGTAGGACCCAGAATATGCCGAGAAACCTTGAAAATCATGAAAATTAAAAATTCACACTGTCAGACACATAATATGGCGAGAAACCATGAAAGAAGTGGAAAATTAAAAATTCACACTGTATTACCCAGAATATGGCGAGACATACTGAAAAATTAAAAATTCACACTGAAGGACCCGGGATATGGCCAGGAAACCTGAAAAACGAGGAAAATTCAAAACTCACATGGTAGGAACCAGAATAAGGCAAGAAAACCTGAAAAACGTGGAAATGAGAAAATCAAACTGTAGGAACCAGAATATGACAAAGAAAACCTGAAAAAATTACAAAATTAAAAATTCAAACTGAAAGACCCCGAATATGGTGAGAAAACCTGAAAAGGTGGAAAATGAGAATAATCACACTGTAGGACACAGAATGGAAAAAAAAAAAAAACTTGAAAAATGTCGAAAACGAGAAAATCACACTGTAGGACCCAGAATATGACGAAAAAACCTGGAAAACGTGGAAAATTAAAAAATGCACGCTGTAGGACCCAAAATATGCCGAGAAACCCTGAAAAACGTGAAAATTAAAAATTCACACTGAAGGACCTGGAATACAGTAAGATAACCTGAAAAACGTGGAAATGAGAAAATCACAATTTAGGACCCAGAATATGACGAAAAAAACTGAAACACGTGGAAAATGAAAAATACACGCTGTAGGACACAGAATATGTCGAGAAACCCTGAAAAATTAGAAAATTAAAAACTCACACTGAAGGACCCCAAATATGGCGAGAGAACCTGAAAAAACTAGAAAATTAAAAATTCACACTGAAGGACTTGGAATATGGCGATAAAACCTGAAAAACGAGGAAAATTAAAAAATCACACTGAAGGACTGCAAATATAATGAGAAAATCTGAAAAAGCTGGAAAATGAGAATAATCACACTGTAGGACCCAGAATTGTGAAAAAACTTGAAAAACGTCGAAAATGAGAAAATCACACTGTAGGACACAGAATATGGCAAGAAACCCCGAGAAATGTGGAAAATTAAAAATACACTCTGTTGCACCCAGAATATGGAAAAAACCCTCAAAAAAGTAGAAAATTAAAAACTCACACTGAAGGACCCCAAATATGGCGAGAAAAACAGAAAAAGGTGGAAAGTGAAAATAATCACACTGTATTACCCAGAATTACGAAAAAACATGAAAAAAATCGAAAATGAGAAAATCACACTGTAGGACCCAGAATATGGGGAGAAATCCTGAGAAACGTGGAAAATAAAAAATACACTCTGTAGCACCCAGAATATGGCAAGAAACCCTCAAAAAAGTAGAAAATTAAAAACTCACACTGAAGGACCCTGAATATGGCGAGAAAACATGAAAAAGGTAGAAAATGAGAATAAACACAATGTATTACCCAGAATTACAAAAACATGAAAAACATCGAAAATGAGAAAATCACACTTGTAGGACCCAGAAATATGAAAAAACTTGAAAAACGTGAAAATGAGCAAATCACACTGCAGAAACCAGAATATGCTGAACAACCATGAAAAACCTGAAAATTAAAAATTCACACTGTTGGACACAGAATATGGTGAGAAACCATGAAAAGACTGGACAATTAAAAATTCACACTTTATTACCGAGATATGGAGAGAAATACTGAAAACCGTGGAAAAAAATTCACACTGAAGGACCTGGAATACGACAGGACCTGGAGTACGGCAAGAGACCCTGAAATACATGGAAATGAGAAAATCACACAGTAGGACCCAGAATATGACGAAAAAACCTGAAAAAGGTAAAATATTAAAATATCACACGGAAGGACCCGGAATATGGCGAAAAACCTGAAAAACGAGGAAGATAAAAAACTAACACTGAAGGACACAGAATATGGCGAGAAAACCTGAAAAGAGTAGAAAATTAAAAATTCACACTGAAAGACCTCCGAATATGATGACAAAACCTGAAAAAGGTGGAAAATGAGAATAATCACACTGTAGGACCCAGATTATGCCCAGAAATCCTGAAAACGTGGAAAATTAAAAATACATGCTGTAGGACCCAGAATATGGCGAGAAAACCTGAAAAAAGTAGAAAATTAAAAATTCACACTGAAGGACCCCGAATATGGCGAGAAAACCTGAAAATGGTGGAAAATGATAATATTCACACTGTAGGACCCAGATTATGCCCAGAAACCCTGAAAACGTGGAAAATTAAAAATACATGCTGTAGGACCCAGAATATGCCAAGAAACCCTGAAAAAGGTTGAAAATTACAAACTCACACTGTAGGACCCCAAATATGGTGAGAAACCCTCCAAAAGGTGGAAAATGAGAAAATCACACTGCAGGACCCAGAATATGCCGAGAAAATGTGAAAAACGTGAAAATTAAAAATTCACACTAACGGACCCAGAATATGGCGAGAAACAATTAATAAAAAAGTACAAAATTAAAAACTCACAGTGAAGGAGCCCAAACATGGCGAGAAAACCTGAAAAAGGTGGAAAATGAGAAAATCACACTGTAGGACCCAGAATTACGAAAAAAATTGAAAAAAATGTGGAAAATGAGAAAATCACATGCAGGGCCCAGAATATTTCGAGAAACACTGAAAAACGTGAAAATTAAAAATTCACACTGTTGGACACAGAATATGGCGAGAAACCATGAAAAAAGTGGATAATTAAAATTCACACTGCAGGACACAGCATATGCCAAGAAACCCAGAAAACGTGGAAAATGAAAAATTAACACTGAAGGACCCCAAATATGGCAAGAAACCCTGAAAAAAGTAGAAAATTACAAACTGACACTGAAGAACCCCAATTATGGCGAGAAAACCTGAAAAAGGTGGAAAATGAGAAAATCACACTGTAGGACCCAGAATTACGAAAAAACTTGAAAATATCGAAAATGAGAAAATCACACTGTAGGACCCAGAATATGCCAAGAAACCCTGAAAACGTGAAAAATTAAAAATACAACGTTTAGGACCCAGAATACGGCGAGAAACCCTGAAAAAAGTAGAAAATTACAAACTCACACTGAAGGACCCGAAAAATGGTCTGAAAGGTTGAAAAAGGTGGAAAATGAGAAAATCACACTGTAGGACTCAGAATTACGAAAAAAATTGAAAAACGAGGAAAATGAGAAAATCATACTGCAGGACTCAGAATATGCCGAGAAACCCTGAAAATCATGAAAATTAAAAATTCACACTGTCAGACACATAATATGGCGAGAAACCATGAAAGAAGTGGAAAATTAAAAATTCACACTGTATTACCCAGAATATGGCGAGACATACTGAAAAACGTGGAAAATTAAAAATTCACACTGAAGGACCCGGGATATGGCCAGGAAACCTGAAAAATGAGGAAAATTCAAAACTCACATGGTAGGAACCAGAATAAGGCAAGAAAACCTGAAAAACGTGGAAATGAGAAAATCAAACTGTAGGACCCAGTATATGACAAAAAAAAAACCTGAAAAAATTACAAAATTAAAAATTCACACTGAAAGACCCCGAATATGGTGAGAAAACCTGAAAAGGTGGAAAATGAGAATAATCACACTGTAGGACACAGAATGGCAAAAAAAAAAAAAAAAAAAAAACTTGAAAAATGTGGAAAACTAGAAAATCACACTGTAGGACCCAGAATATGACGAAAAAACCTGGAAAACGTGGAAAATTAAAAATGCACGCTGTAGGACCCAAAATATGCCGAGAAACCCTGAAAAACGTGAAAATTAAAAATTCACACTGTAGGACCTGGAATACAGTAAGATAACCTGAAAAACGTGGAAATGAGAAAATCACAATTTAGGACCCAGAATATGACGAAAAAAACTGAAACACGTGGAAAATGAAAAATACACGCTGTAGGACACAGAATATGTCGAGAAACCCTGAAAAATTAGAAAATTAAAAACTCACACTGAAGGACCCCAAATATGGCGAGAGAACCTGAAAAAAGTAGAAAATTAAAAATTCACACTGAAGGACTTGGAATATGGCGATAAAACCTGAAAAACGAGGAAAATTAAAAAATCACACTGAAGGACCCCAAATATAGTGAGAAAATCTGAAAAAGCTGGAAAATGAGAATAATCACACTGTAGGACCCAGAATTGTGAAAAAACTTGAAAAACGTCGAAAATGAGAAAATCACACTGTAAAACAGCCGAATATGGCAAGAAACCCCGAGAAATGTGGAAAATTAAAAATACACTCTGTAGCACCCAGAATATGGCAAAAAACCCTCAAAAAAGTAGAAAATTAAAAACTCACACTGAAGGACCCCGAATATGGCGAGAAAAACATAAAAAGGTGGAAATTGAAAATAATCACACTGTATTACTCAGAATTACGAAAAAACATGAAAAAAATCGAAAATGAGAAAATCACACTGTAGGACCCAGAATATGGGGAGAAATCCTGAGAAACGTGGAAAATAAAAAATACACTCTGTAGCACCCAGAATATGGCAAGAAACCCTCAAAAAAGTAGAAAATTAAAAACTCACACTGAAGGACCCCGAATATGGCGAGAAAACATGAAAAAGGTAGAAAATGAGAATAAACACAATGTATTACCCAGAATTACAAAAACATGAAAAACATCGAAAATGAGAAAATCACACTTGTAGGACCCAGAAATATGAAAAAACTTGAAAAACGTGGAAAATGAGCAAATCACACTGCAGAAACCAGAATATGCTGAACAACCATGAAAAACCTGAAAATTAAAAATTCACACTGTTGGACACAGAATATGGTGAGAAACCATGAAAAGACTGGACAATTAAAAATTCACACTTTATTACCGAGATATGGAGAGAAATACTGAAAACCGTGGAAAAAAATTCACACTGAAGGACCTGGAATACGACAGGACCTGGAGTACGGCAAGAGACCCTGAAATACATGGAAATGAGAAAATCACACAGTAGGACCCAGAATATGACGAAAAAACCTGAAAAAGGTAAAATATTAAAATATCACACGGAAGGACCCGGAATATGGCGAAAAACCTGAAAAACGAGGAAGATAAAAAACTAACACTGAAGGACACAGAATATGGCGAGAAAACCTGAAAAGAGTAGAAAAATAAAAATTCACACTGAAAGACCTCGAATATGATGACAAAACCTGAAAAAGGTGGAAAATGAGAATAATCACACTGTAGGACCCAGATTATGCCCAGAAACCCTGAAAACGTGGAAAATTAAAAATACATGCTGTAGGACCCAGAATATGGCGAGAAAACCTGAAAAAAGTAGAAAATTAAAAATTCACACTGAAGGACCCCGAATATGGCGAGAAAACCTGAAAAAGGTGGAAAATGAGAATAATCACACTGTAGGACCCAGATTATGCCCAGAAACCCTGAAAACGTGGAAAATTAAAAATACATGCTGTAGGACCCAGAATATGCCAAGAAACCCTGAAAAAGGTTGAAAATTACAAACTCACACTGTAGGACCCCAAATATGGTGAGAAACCCTCCAAAAGGTGGGAATGCGAAAATCACACTGCAGGACCCAGAATATGCCGAGAAAATGTGAAAAACGTGAAAATTAAAAATTCACACTAACGGACCCAGAATATGGCGAGAAACAATTAATAAAAAGGTACAAAATTAAAAACTCACAGTGAAGGAGCCCAAACATGGCGAGAAAACCTGAAAAAGGTGGAAAATGAGAAAATCACACTGTAGGACCCAGAATTACGAAAAAAATTGAAAAAATGTGGAAAATGAGAAAATCACATGCAGGGCACAGAATATTTCGAGAAACACTGAAAAACGTGAAAATTAAAAAATTCACACTGTTGGACACAGAATATGGCAAGAAACCATGAAAAAAGTGGATAATTAAAATTCACACTGCAGGACACAGCATATGCCAAGAAACCCTGAAAACGTGGAAAATTAAAAATTAACACTAAAGGACCTGGAATATGGCAAGAAAACCTGAAAAACGTGGAAATGAGAAAAATCACAGTGTAGGACACAGAATATGAAGAAAAAACCTGTAAAACGTGAAAAATTAAAAATTCACACTGAAGAACCCAGAATATTGCGAGAAAATCTGAAAAACGTGGAAAATGAAAAATACACACTGTAGGACCCAGAACATGGCAAGAAACCCTGAAAGAGTAGAAAATTAAAAACTCACACTGAAGGACCCCAAATATGGCAAGAAACCCTGAAAAAAGTAGAAAATTACAAACTGACACTGAAGAACCCCAATTATGGCGAGAAAACCTGAAAAAGGTGGAAAATGAGAAAATCACACTGTAGGACCCAGAATTACGAAAAAACTTGAAAATATCGAAAATGAGAAAATCACACTGTAGGACCCAGAATATGCCAAGAAACCCTGAAAACGTGAAAAATTAAAAATACAACGTTTAGGACCCGGAATACGGCGAGAAACCCTGAAAAAAGTAGAAAATTACAAACTCACACTGAAGGACCCAAAAAAATGGTCTGAAAGGTTGAAAAAGGTGGAAAATGAGAAAATCACACTGTAGGACCCAGAATTACGAAAAAAATTGAAAAACGTGGAAAATGAGAAAATCATACTGCAGGACCCAGAATATGCCGAGAAACCCTGAAAATCATGAAAATTAAAAATTCACACTGTCAGACACATAATATGGCGAGAAACCATGAAAGAAGTGGAAAATTAAAAATTCACACTGTATTACCCAGAATATGGCGAGACATACTGAAAAACGTGGAAAATTAAAAATTCACACTGAAGGACCCGGGATATGGCCAGGAAACCTGAAAAACGAGGAAAATTCAAAACTCACATGGTAGGAACCAGAATAAGGCAAGAAAACCTGAAAAACCTGGAAATGAGAAAATCAAACTGTAGGAACCAGAATATGACAACAAAAAACCTGAAAAAATTACAAAATTAAAAATTCACACTTAAAGACCCCAAATATGGTGAGAAAACCTGAAAAGGTGGAAAATGAGAATAATCACACTGTAGGACACAGAATGGAAAAAAAACAAACAAACAAAAAAAAACCTTGAAAATGTCGAAAACGAGAAAATCACACTGTAGGCCCCAAAATATGACAAAAAAACCTGGAAAACGTGGAAAATTAAAAATGCACGCTGTAGGACCCAAAATATGCCGAGAAACCCTGAAAAACGTGAAAATTAAAAATTCACACTGAAGGACCTGGAATACAGTAAGATAACCTGAAAAACGTGGAAATGAGAAAATCACAATTTAGGACCCAGAATATGACGAAAAAAACTGAAACACGTGGAAAATGAAAAATACACGCTGTAGGACACAGAATATGTCGAGAAACCCTGAAAAATTAGAAAATTAAAAACTCACACTGAAGGACCCCAAATATGGCGAGAGAACCTGAAAAAACTAGAAAATTAAAAATTCACACTGAAGGACTTGGAATATGGCGATAAAACCTGAAAAACGAGGAAAATTAAAAAATCACACTGAAGGACTGCAAATATAATGAGAAAATCTGAAAAAGCTGGAAAATGAGAATAATCACACTGTAGGACCCAGAATTGTGAAAAAACTTGAAAAACGTTCGAAAATGAGAAAATCACACTGTAGGACACAGAATATGGCAAGAAACCCCGAGAAATGTGGAAAATTAAAAATACACTCTGTTGCACCCAGAATATGGAAAAAACCCTCAAAAAAGTAGAAAATTAAAAACTCACACTGAAGGACCCCAAATATGGCGAGAAAAACAGAAAAAGGTGGAAAGTGAAAATAATCACACTGTATTACCCAGAATTACGAAAAAACATGAAAAAAATCGAAAATGAGAAAATCACACTGTAGGACCCAGAATATGGGGAGAAATCCTGAGAAACGTGGAAAATAAAAAATACACTCTGTAGCACCCAGAATATGGCAAGAAACCCTCAAAAAAGTAGAAAATTAAAAACTCACACTGAAGGACCCCGAATATGGCGAGAAAACATGAAAAAGGTAGAAAATGAGAATAAACACAATGTATTACCCAGAATTACAAAAACATGAAAAACATCGAAAATGAGAAAATCACACTTGTAGGACCCAGAAATATGAAAAAACTTGAAAAACGTGGAAAATGAGCAAATCACACTGCAGAAACCAGAATATGCTGAACAACCATGAAAAACCTGAAAATTAAAAATTCACACTGTTGGACACAGAATATGGTGAGAAACCATGAAAAGACTGGACAATTAAAAATTCACACTTTATTACCGAGATATGGAGAGAAATACTGAAAACCGTGGAAAAAAATTCACACTGAAGGACCTGGAATACGACAGGACCTGGAGTACGGCAAGAGACCCTGAAATACATGGAAATGAGAAAATCACACAGTAGGACCCAGAATATGACGAAAAAACCTGAAAAAGGTAAAATATTAAAATATCACACGGAAGGACCCGGAATATGGCGAAAAACCTGAAAAACGAGGAAGATAAAAAACTAACACTGAAGGACACAGAATATGGCGAGAAAACCTGAAAAGAGTAGAAAAATAAAAATTCACACTGAAAGACCCACGAATATGATGACAAAACCTGAAAAAGGTGGAAAATGAGAATAATCACACTGTAGGACCCAGATTATGCCCAGAAACCCTGAAAACGTGGAAAATTAAAAATACATGCTGTAGGACCCAGAATATGGCGAGAAAACCTGAAAAAAGTAGAAAATTAAAAATTCACACTGAAGGACCCCGAATATGGCGAGAAAACCTGAAAAAGGTGGAAAATGAGAATAATCACACTGTAGGACCCAGATTATGCCCAGAAACCCTGAAAACGTGGAAAATTAAAAATACATGCTGTAGGACCCAGAATATGCCAAGAAACCCTGAAAAAGGTTGAAAATTACAAACTCACACTGTAGGACCCCAAATATGGTGAGAAACCCTCCAAAAGGTGGAAAATGAGAAAATCACACTGCAGGACCCAGAATATGCCGAGAAAATGTGAAAAACGTGAAAATTAAAAATTCACACTAACGGACCCAGAATATGGCGAGAAACAATTAATAAAAAAGTACAAAATTAAAAACTCACAGTGAAGGAGCCCAAACATGGCGAGAAAACCTGAAAAAGGTGGAAAATGAGAAAATCACACTGTAGGACCCAGAATTACGAAAAAAATTGAAAAAATGTGGAAAATGAGAAAATCACATGCAGGGCCCAGAATATTTCGAGAAACACTGAAAAACGTGAAAATTAAAAATTCACACTGTTGGACACAGAATATGGCGAGAAACCATGAAAAAAGTGGATAATTAAAATTCACACTGCAGGACACAGCATATGCCAAGAAACCCTGAAAACGTGGAAAATTAAAAATTAACACTGAAGGACCTGGAATATGGCAAGAAAACCTGAAAAACGTGGAAATGAGAAAAATCACAGTGTAGGACCCAGAATATGAAGAAAAAAACCTGTAAAACGTGAAAAATTAAAAATTCACACTGAAGAACCCAGAATATTGCGAGAAAATCTGAAAAACGTGGAAAATGAAAAATACACACTGTAGGACCCAGAACATGGCAAGAAACCCTGAAAGAGTAGAAAATTAAAAACTCACACTGAAGGACCCCAAATATGGCAAGAAACCCTGAAAAAAGTAGAAAATTACAAACTGACACTGAAGAACCCCAATTATGGCGAGAAAACCTGAAAAAGGTGGAAAATGAGAAAATCACACTGTAGGACCCAGAATTACGAAAAAACTTGAAAATATCGAAAATGAGAAAATCACACTGTAGGACCCAGAATATGCCAAGAAACCCTGAAAACGTGAAAAATTAAAAATACAACGTTTAGGACCCAGAATACGGCGAGAAACCCTGAAAAAAGTAGAAAATTACAAACTCACACTGAAGGACCCGAAAAATGGTCTGAAAGGTTGAAAAAGGTGGAAAATGAGAAAATCACACTGTAGGACCCAGAATTACGAAAAAAATTGAAAAACGTGGAAAATGAGAAAATCATACTGCAGGACCCAGAATATGCCGAGAAACCCTGAAAATCATGAAAATTAAAAATTCACACTGTCAGACACATAATATGGCGAGAAACCATGAAAGAAGTGGAAAATTAAAAATTCACACTGTATTACCCAGAATATGGCGAGACATACTGAAAAACGTGGAAAATTAAAAATTCACACTGAAGGACCCGGGATATGGCCAGGAAACCTGAAAAACGAGGAAAATTCAAAACTCACATGGTAGGAACCAGAATAAGGCAAGAAAACCTGAAAAACCTGGAAATGAGAAAATCAAACTGTAGGACCCAGAATATGACAAAAAAAAACCTGAAAAAATTACAAAATTAAAAATTCACACTGAAAGACCCCGAATATGGTGAGAAAACCTGAAAAGGTGGAAAATGAGAATAATCACACTGTAGGACACAGAATGGAAAAAAAAAAAAAAAAAAAAAAACTTGAAAAATGTCGAAAACGAGAAAATCACACTGTAGGACCCAGAATATGACGAAAAAACCTGGAAAACGTGGAAAATTAAAAATGCACGCTGTAGGACCCAAAATATGCCGAGAAACCCTGAAAAACGTGAAAATTAAAAATTCACACTGAAGGACCTGGAATACAGTAAGATAACCTGAAAAACGTGGAAATGAGAAAATCACAATTTAGGACCCAGAATATGACGAAAAAAACTGAAACACGTGGAAAATGAAAAATACACGCTGTAGGACACAGAATATGTCGAGAAACCCTGAAAAATTAGAAAATTAAAAACTCACACTGAAGGACCCCAAATATGGCGAGAGAACCTGAAAAAACTAGAAAATTAAAAATTCACACTGAAGGACTTGGAATATGGCGATAAAACCTGAAAAACGAGGAAAATTAAAAAATCACACTGAAGGACCGCAAATATAGTGAGAAAATCTGAAAAAGCTGGAAAATGAGAATAATCACACTGTAGGACCCAGAATTGTGAAAAAACTTGAAAAACGTCGAAAATGAGAAAATCACACTGTAGGACACAGAATATGGCAAGAAACCCTGAGAAATGTGGAAAATTAAAAATACACTCTGTCAGCACCCAGAATATGGAAAAAGCCCTCAAAAAAGTAGAAAATTAAAAACTCACACTGAAGGACCCCAAATATGGCGAGAAAAACAGAAAAAGGTGGAAAGTGAAAATAATCACACTGTATTACCCAGAATTACGAAAAAACATGAAAAAAATCGAAAATGAGAAAATCACACTGTAGGACCCAGAATATGGG
>NW_028228241.1:0-25501 GCF_978045245.1 Mus caroli | reverse complement strand
AAGTTGACAAACGTGGAAAATGAGAAAATCACACTGCAGGACCCAGAATATGCCAAGAAACCCTGAAAAACATGAAAATTAAAAATTCACACTGAAGGACCCAGAATATGGCGAGAAACCCTGAAAAAAAGGAGAAAATTAAAAAACGCACACGGAAGGAACCCAAATGTGCCGAGAAAACCTGAAAAAGTTGGAAAATGAGAAAATCACACTGTAGGAACCAGAATTACGAAAACACTTGAAAAACGTGGAAAATGAGAAAAATCACACTGCAGGACCAAGAATATGCCTAGAAACCCTGAAAAACGTGAAAATTAAAAATTCACACTGTCGGACCCCAGAATATGTCCAGAAAACCTTGAAAAAAGTGGAAAATTAAAAATTCACACTGTATTACCCAGAATATGATAAGAAATACTGAAAAACGAAGAAAATTAAAAATTCACACTGAAGGACCTGCAATATGGCAAGAAAACCTGAAAAAACGTGGAAATAAGAAAATCACACTGTAGGACCCAGAATATGACGAAAAAAACCTGAAAATCCTGGAATTAAAATTCACACTGAAGGACCCGGAATATGGCGAGAAAACCTGGAAAAGGAGGAAAATTAAAAACTCACACTGAAGAACCCAGAATATGGCAAGAAACCCCTGAAAAACATGGAAAAATTAAAAATACACGTTGTAGGACCCAGAATATGGCGAGAAACTCTGAAAAAAGTAGAAAATTAAAAACTCAGAGAGAGGACCCCGGAAAATGGCCAGAAAACCTGAAAAATGTGGAAAATGAGAATAATCAGACTGTAGCACCCAGAATTGCTAAAAAACGTGAAAAAGTTGGAAAATGAGAAAATCACACTCTAGTTCCCAGAATTACGAAAAAACTTCAAAAATGTTGAAATGAAAATATAACACTGCAGGACCCAGAATATGCCGAGAAACCCTGAAAAACCGTGAAAATTAAAAATTCACACTGTTGGACCCAGAATATGCCGAGAAAACCTGAAAAAGTTGGAAAATGATAAAATCACACTGTAGGACCCAGAATCATGACGAAAAAACTTAAAAGGTTTGAAATTAACAAATTCAAACTGTAGGACCCAGAATAGGGCGAGAAACCCTGAAAAGGTAAAATTTAAAATCTCACACTGAAGGGACCCCTAATATGGCGAGAAAACCTGAAAAGGTGGAAAATGAGAAAATCACACTGTAGGACCCAGAATTACGAAACAACTTGAAAAACAAGGAAATGAGAAAATCACACTGCAGGACCCATAATATGCCGAGAAACCATGAAGAACGTGAAAATTAAAAATTCACACTCTCGGACCCAGAATATAGCCGAGAAACCATGAAAAAAAGTGGAAAATTAAAAATTCACACTGTATTTCCCACAAATTGGAGAGAAACACTGAAAAACGTGGATAATTAAAAATTCAAACTGAAGGACCTCTGGAATATGGCAAAAAAAAGCTGAAAATCGTGGAAATGAGAAAATCACACCGCACCGAACCAGAATATGATGAAAAAAAACTGAAAAAAAGTGAAAATTAAAAATTCACACGGAAGACATTGAATATGGTGAGAAAACCTGAAGAACGAGGAAAATTAAAAAACTCACCACTGAAGGACATTGAATATGGCGAGAAAACCTGAAAAACATGGAAAAATTAAATATTAACACTGTAGTACCCAGGATATGGCGAGAAACACTGAAAAATGTGGAAAATTAAAAATTTACACTATAGGACCAGAATATGGCAAGAAACCTTGAAAAACATGGAAAATTAAAAATTCACACTGTAGGACCCAGAATATGCCGAGAAAACCTGAAAAAGTTGGAAACTGAGAATAATCACACTGTAGGAACCAGAAATGCGAAAAAAAACTTGAAAAACGTCATGAATGAGAAAATCACACTGTAGGACCCAGAATATGACGAAAAAAAACTTAAAAAACGTTCAAAATTGAAAGATCACACTATACGACTCAGAATATAGAGAGAAACCCTGAAAAAATAGAAATTAAAAAACTCACACAGAAGGACCCCGAATACGGCGCGCAAACCTGAAAAAGGTTGAAAATGAGAAAATCACACTGTTGGACCCAGAATTACGAAAAATCTTCAAAAACGTGGAAAATGAGAAAATCAAACTGCAGGAACCAGAATATGTTGAGAAACCCTGAAAAACGTGAAAATTAAAAATAAACACTGTAGGAACTCAGAATATGTAGGAGAAACCATGAAAAAGGTGGAAAATTAAAAATTCACTCTGTATTACCCAGATATGGCGAGAAATACTGAAAAACGAGGAAAATTAAAAATTCACACTGAAGGACCTGCAATATGGCAAGAAAACCTGAAAAATGTGGAAATGAGAAAATCACACTGTGGGACCCAGATTATGACCAAAAAAAACCCTGAAAAACATGGGAAAATTAAAAATAGATGCTGTAGGACCCAGAATATGGCGAGAAACCCTGAAAAAAGTAGAAAATTAAAAACTCACTGAGAGGACCCGGAAAATGGCCAGAAAACTTGAAAAACGTGGAAAATGAGAATAATCACACTGTAGGACCCAAAATTGCTAAAAAAAAAAAACTTAAAAAGGTGGAAAATGAGAAAATCACACTGTAGTTCCCAGAATTATGAAAAAACTTCAAAAACGTGAAAATGAAAAAAAAAATCACACTGCAGGACCCAGAATATGCTGAGAAATCCTGAAAAACGTGAAAATTAAAAATTCACACTGTCGGACCCAGAATATGACGAGAAAACCTGAAAAAGTTGGAAAATGAGAAAATCACACTGTAGGACCCAAAATTGCGAAAATACTTGAAAAATGTCGAATTTGAGAAAATCACACTGCAGGACCCAGGATATTCCTAGAAACCCTGAAAACGTGGAAAATTAAACATACACGCTGTAGGACCCAGAATATGGCAACCAAACCCTAAAAAAGTAGAAAATTAAAAACTAGACACTGAAGGACCCCGAATATGGCGAGAAACCATGAAAAAAGTGGAAAATTAAAAATTCACACTGTATTACCCAGAATATGGCGAGAAATACTGAAAAAACGTGGAAAATTAAAAATTCACACTGAAGGACCTGCAATATGGCAAGAAAACTTGAAAAACGTGGAAATGAGAAAATCACACTGTACGATCCAGAATATGACGAACAAACCTGAAAAACATGAAAAATTAAATATTTCAACCTGTACGATCCAGGGTATGGCTAGAAACACTGAAAAATGTGGAAAATTAAAAAATTTACACTATAGGACCAGAATATGGCAAGAACCTTAAAAAAGGTGGAAAATTAAAAATTCACACTGTAGGACCCAGAATATGCTGAGAAAAACTGAAAAAGTCAGAAAATGAGAAAAACACACTGTAGGCCCCAGAATATGACGCAAAAAACTTGAAAACCTTTAAAATTAAAAATTCACACTTTAGGACCCAGAATATGGCAAGAAACCCTGAAAAAACGTAGAAAATTTTAAATTCACAATGTAGGACCCAGAATATGACAAGAAACCCTGAAAAAGTAAAAATTAAAAACTCAAAGTGAAGGACCCCGAATATGGCCTGAAAAACTGAAAAAATGTGGAAAATGAGAAAATCACACTGTAGGACCAGAATATGCAGAGAAACCCTTAAAAACGTGCAAAATTAAACGTACATGCTGTAGGACACAGAATATGGCAACAAAACCTGAAAAGAGTAGAAAATTAAAAACTCACACTGAAGGACCCCCGAATATGGCGAGAAAATATAAAAAGGTGAAAAAATGAGAAAATCACACTGTTGGACCCCAGAATATGCGGAGAAACCCTGAAAAACGTGAAAATTAAAAATTCACACTGTCGGACCCAGAATATGACGAGAAAACCTGAAAAAGTTGGAAAATGAGAAAATCACACTGTAGGACCCAAAATTGCGAAAATACTTGAAAAATGTCGAATTTGAGAAAATCACACTGCAGGACCCAGGATATTCCTAGGAAACCCTGAAAACGTGGAAAATTAAACATACACGCTGTAGGACCCAGAATATGGCAACAAACCCTAAAAAAGTAGAAAATTAAAAACTAGACACTGAAGGACCCCGAATATGGCGAGAAACCATGAAAAAAGTGGAAAATTAAAAATTCACACTGTATTACCCAGAATATGGCGAGAAATACTGAAAAACGTGGAAAATTAAAAATTCACACTGAAGGACCTGCAATATGGCAAGAAAACTTGAAAAACGTGGAAATGAGAAAATCACACTGTACGATCCAGAATATGACGAACAAACCTGAAAAACATGAAAAATTAAATATTCAACCTGTACGATCCAGGGTATGGCTAGAAACACTGAAAAATGTGGAAAATTAAAAATTTACACTATAGGACCAGAATATGGCAAGAACCTTAAAAAAGGTGGAAAATTAAAAATTCACACTGTAGGACCCAGAATATGCTGAGAAAAACTGAAAAAGTCAGAAAATGAGAAAAACACACTGTAGGCCCCAGAATATGACGCAAAAAACTTGAAAACCTTTAAAATTAAAAATTCACACTTTAGGACCCAGAATATGGCAAGAAAACCCTGAAAAAACGTAGAAAATTTTAAATTCACAATGTAGGACCCAGAATATGACAAGAAACCCTGAAAAAGTAAAAAAATTAAAAACTCAAAGTGAAGGACCCCGAATATGCCTGAAAAACTGAAAAAATGTGGAAAATGAGAAAATCACACTGTAGGGACCAGAATATGCAGAGAAACCCTTAAAAACGTGCAAAATTAAACGTACATGCTGTAGGACACAGAATATGGCAACAAAACCTGAAAAGAGTAGAAAATTAAAAACTCACACTGAAGGACCCGAATATGGCGAGAAAATATAAAAAGGTGAAAAATGAGAAAATCACACTGTTGCACCCAGAATATGCTGAGAAACCCTGAAAATGTGAAAATTAAAAATTCATACTGTTGGACCCAGTATATGGCGATAAACCATGAAAAGAGTAGAAAATAAAAATTCACACTGTATTACCCAGAATATGGCGAGAAACACTGAAAATATGGTAAAGTAAAAAATTCACACTGAAGGACCTGGAATATGGCAAAAAAAAAAAAAACACTGAAAAACGTAAAAAATGAGAAAATCAATGTGTGAAAATCAGAATGTGACGAAAAAGTCTGAAATATGTGGAAAAATAAAAATTCAAACTTAAGGACCCGGAATAACCCGAGAACACCCTGCAAAAGGAGGAAAATTAAAAACTCACATTGAGAACCCAGAATATGGGGAGAAAAACCTGAAAAACATGGAAAATTAAATATTCACACTGTAGAACCCAGAATATGGTGAAAACACTGAAAAACGTGTAAAAATTAAAAATTCACACTGTAGAACCAGAATATGGCAAGAAACCTTGAAAAACCTGAAAATTAAAAATTCACACTGTAGGACCCAGAATATGCGGAGAAAACCTGAAAAAGTTGGAAAATGAAAAAAATCACACTGTAGTACCCAGAATATGACGAAAAAACTTAAAAACTTTTAAAATTAAAATTCACACTCTAGGTCCCAGAATATGGCGAGAAACCCTGAAAAACGTGGAAAATTAAACGTACACACTGTAGGACACAGAATATGTCAACAAAACCTGAAAAGAGTAGAAAATTAAAAACTCACACTGAAGGACCCCGAATATGGCGAGAAAATATAAAAAGGTGAAAAATGAGAAAATCACACTGTTGGACCCAGAATATGCGGAGAAACCCTGAAAAACGTGAAAATTAAAAATTCATACTGTTGGACCCAGTATATGGTGATAAACCATGAAAAGAGTAGAAAATAAAAATTCACACTGTATTACCCAGAATATGGCGAGAAACACTGAAAATATGGTAAAGTAAAAATTCACACTGAAGGACCTGGAATATGGCAAAAAAAAAAAAAAACCCTGAAAAACGTAAAAAAATGAGAAAATCAAACTGTAGGACTCAGAATGTGACGAAAAAGTCTGAAATATGTGGAAAAATAAAAATTCAAACTTAAGGACCCGGAATAACCCGAGAACACCTGAAAAAAGGAGGAAAATTAAAAACTCACATTGAGAACCCAGAATATGGGGAGAAAACCTGAAAAACATGGAAAATTAAATATTCACACTGTAGAACCCAGAATATGGTGAAAACACTGAAAAACATGTAAAAATTAAAAATTCACACTGTAGAAACCAGATATGGCAAGAAACCTTGAAAAACCTGGAAAATTAAAAATTCACACTGTAGGACCCAGAATATGCGGAGAAAACCTGAAAAAGTTGGAAAATGAAAAAAATCACCACTGTAGTACCCAGAATATGACGAAAAAACTTAAAAACTTTTAAATTAAAATTCACACTCTAGGTCCCAGAATATGGCGAGAAACCCTGAAAAACGTGGAAAATTTAAAATTCACACTGTAGGACACAGAATATAGCGAGAAAACCCTGAAAATAGTAAAAAATTAAAAACTCAAACTGAAGGACCCCGAATATGGCAAGAAAACCTGAAAAAGGTGGAAAATGAGAAAATCACACTGTAGGACACAGAATTGTGAAAAAACTTGAAAAAGGTCGAAAATGAGAAAATCACACTGTAGGACCCAGAATATGCCGAGAAACCGTGAAAAACGTGGAAAATTAAAAATACACGCTGTAGGACCCAGAATATGGCCAGAAACCCTGAAAAAAGCAGAAAATTAAAAACTCACACTGAAGGACCGGGAATAGGGCAAGAAAACCTGAAAAAGGTGGAAAATGAGAAAATCACACTGTAGGACCCAGAATTATGAAAAAACTTGAAAAAAATGGAAAATGAGAAAATTACACTGCAGGACCCAGAATATGCCGAAAAACCCTGAAAAACGTGAAAATTCAAAATTCACATTGTCGGACCCCAGAATATGGTGATAAATCATGAAAAAAGTGGAAAATTAAAAATGCACACTCTATTACCCAGAATATGGTGAGAAACACTGAAAAACTTGAAAATAGAAAATTCACACTGTAGGAACCAGAATATGGTGAGAAACACTGAAAACGTGGAAAATTAAAAATACACGTGATAGGACCCAGAAAATGGCAAGAAACCCTGAAAAACATGGAAAAGAAAAATTCACACTGTAGGGATCAGAATATGGCAAGAAACCGTGAAAAACATGGAAAATTAAAAATTCACAGTGTAGGACCAGAATATGGCAAGACACCTTGAAAAAGGTAGATAATTAAAAATTCACACAGTACGACCCAGAATATGCCCGAGCAAACCTGAAAAAGGTGGAAAATTGAAAATTCCCATTGTGGGACCCAGAACATGGCGAGAAACACTGAAAAAAATGGAAAATTAAAAATTCACACTGTAGGACCAGAATATGGCAAGAATCCTTGAAAAACGAGTAAAATTAAAAATTCACACTGTAGGACCCATAATATACTGAGAAAGTCTGAAAAACGTGGAAAATTAAAAACTCACAATGAATAACCCGGAATATGGAGAGAAAACCTGAAAAACGAGGAAAATAAAAAACTCACATTGGAAGGACCCAGAATATGACAAAAAAAAAAACTGAAAAATATGGAAAAATAAAAATTAACACTGTAGGACAAGGAATATTGTGAGAAAACCTGAAAAAACGTGGAAAATTGAAAATTCACACTGAAAGACCTGGAATATGGCGAGAAAACCTGAAAAAAATGGGAAAATTAAAAATTCCCACTGAAGGTCCTAGGATATGGCAATAAACCCTGAAAAAGGTGGAAAAATGATTAAATCACAATATAGGACCCAGAATATGCCAAGAAACACTGAAAACAAGTGGAAAATTAAAAACTCACACTAAAGGACCCAGAATATGCCAAGAAAACCTGAAAAATATGGAAAATGAGAAAATCACACTATAGTAACCAGAATATGGTGAAAAAAACAGAAAAAAAGTAGAAAATTAAAAACTCAAACTGAAGGACCCAGAACAAGGCGAATAAACCTGAAAAGGGTGGAAAATGGGAATATTACACTGTAGGACACAGAATATGGCGAGAAAATCTGAAAAAAGTAGAAAATTAAAAACTCACACTGAAGGACCCCGAATATGGCGAGAAAACCTGAAAAAGGTGGAAAATGGGAAAATCACACTGTAGGACACATAATTGCGAAAAAACTTGAAAAAGTTCGAAAATGAGAAAATCACAATGTAGGACCCAGAATATGCCGAGAAACCCTGAAAAAAGTAGAAAATTAAAAACTCACACTGAAGGACCCCGAATATGGCGAAAAAATCTGAAAAAGGTGGAAAATGAAAAAATCACACTGTAGGACTCAGAATTACGAAAAAAAAATTTGAAAAAAGTGGAAAATGAGAAAATCACACTGCAGGACCCAGAATATGCCCAAAAACCCTGAAAAACCTGAAAATTAATAATTCACACTGTCCGACCCACAATATGGTGATAAATCATGAAAAAAGTGGAAAATTAAAAATTCACACTGTATTACCCAGAATATGGAGTGGAACACTGAAAAACTTGGAAAATTGAAAATTCACAGTGTAGGGCACAGAATATGGTGAGAAACCCCGAAAAAAGTAGAAAATTACAAATTCACACTGTAGGACCTAGAAGTATGGCAAGAAACACTGAAAAATGTGGGAAAATTAAAAATTCACATGGTAGGACCAGAATATGGCAAGAAAGTTTGAAAAACGTGGAAAATTAATAATTCACACTTTAGGACCCCAGAATATGCCGAGAAAACAGGAAAAAATTGTAAAATGAGAAAATCACACTGTAGGACCCAGAATATGACAAAAAAAAAACAAACTAAAAAACGTGGAAAATTTAAAATTCACACTGTAGGATGCAGTATATGGCAAGAAACCCCTGAAAAAAGTAGAAAAATTAAAAATTCACACTGAAAGTCCACGAATATGGCTAGAAAACCTAAAATAGATGGAAAATGAGAAAATCACACTGTAGGACCCAGAAATGCAAAAAAACTTAAAAAACTTTGAAAATGAGAAAAATCACACTGTAGGACCCAGAATATGGTAAGAAACCCTGAAAAAAAGTAGAAAATTAAAAACTCACACTGAAGGACCTGGGATATGGCGGACAAAACCTGAAAAACCTGGAAAATTAAAAAGTCACTCAGAAAGACGTGGAATATGGCCAGAAACACTGAAAAACTTGGAAAATTAAAATTTCACACTGAAGGACCAGGAATATGGCATGAAACCCTGAAATACGTGGAAATGAGAAAATCACACTGTAGAACCCAGAATATGACGAAAAAAAACGGAAAAACGTGCAAAATTAAAAATTCACACTGAAGGACCTAGAATATGGTGAGAAACCCTGACAAAAGTAGAAAATTTCAAACTCACACCAAAGGACCGCAAATATGGAGAGAACTCCTGAAAAAGGTGGAAAATGAGAAAATCACACTGTAGGACCAGAATTGCGAATAAACTTGAAAAACGAGGAAAATGAGAAAAATCACACTGCAGGTCCCAGAATATGCCGAGAAACTCTGAAAACGTGAAAATTAAAAATTCACACTGAAGGACCCGGAATATGGGAGAAAACCTGAAAAAGGTTGAAAATGAGAATAATCACACTGTAGGACCCAGAATTGAGAAAAAAACTTGAAAAACGTCGTAAATGAGAAAATCACACTGTAGGAAGCAGAATATGGCGAGAAACCCTGAAAAACCTCAAAAAATAAAAATACACTCTGTAGGACCCAGAATATGGCAAGAAACCCTGAAAAAAGTAGATAATTAAATACTCACACTGAAGGACCACGAATATGGTGAGAAAACCTGAAAAAGGTGGAAAATTAGAATAATCACACTGTAGGACCCAGAATTGCGAAAAAAACATGAAAAAACGTGGAAAATGTGAGAATCACACTGCAGGACCCAGAATATGCCGAGAAACCCTGTAAAACGTGAAAATTAAATATTCACAATGTTGGACACAGAATATGGCGAGAAAACATGAAAAAAGTGGAAAATTTAAAATTAACACTGTATTACCTACAATATAGCCAGAAATACTGAAAAACGTGGAAAGTTTAAAAATTCACACTGAAGTACCAGGAATATGGCAAGAAAACCTGAAAAATGTGGAAATGAGAAAATCACACTGTAGGAACCAGAATATGATGAAAAAACCTAAAAAACGTGGAAAATTAAAAATTAACACTGAAGGACCTAGAATATTGTGAGAAAACCTGAAAAAGTTGGAAAATGAGAAAATCACACTGTAGGACCTGGAATTACAATAAAATTTGTAAAACGTGGAAAATGAGAAAATCACACTGCAGGAACCAGAATATGCCCAGAAACCCTGAAAAACTGAAAATTAAAAATTCACACTGTCGGTCCCAGAATATGGCAAGACACCATGAAAAAAGTGGAAAATTAAAAATTCACACTGTATTACGCAGAATATGGCGAGAAATACTGAAAAATGAGGAAATTTAAAAACTCACACTGAAGGACACAGAATAGGTGAGAAAAATTGAAAAAAGTAGCAAATTAAAATTCACACTGAAGGACCAGGAATACGGCAAAAAAAAAAAAAAAAAAAAAAAAAAACCCTGAAAAACGTGGAAATGAGGAAATCACAAGGTCGGACCCAGAATATGACCAAAAAACTTGAAAAACGTGGAATATTAAAAATTCACACTGAAGGACTCGGAATATGGAAAGTAAACCTAAAAATGAGGAAAATTAAAAACTCACACTGAAGGACCCAGAATAGGTGAGAAAAACTGAAAAAAGTAGAAAATTAAAAAATCACACTGAAGGACCACCGAATATGGCGAGAAAACTTGAAAAAATAGAAAATTAAAATCTCACACAGAAGGACCCCAAATATGGTGAGAAAACCTGAAAAAGGTGGATAATGAGAAAGTCACACTGTAGGACCCAGAATTACGAAAAAACTTGACAAACGTGGAAAATGAGAAAATCACGCTGCAGGACCCAGAATATGCCAAGAAACCCTGAAAAAGGTGAAAATTAAAAATTCACACTGTAGGACGCAGACTATGGCAAGAAACCCTGAAAAAAGTGGGAAATTAAAAATTCACACTGTATTACCCAGAATATGGCAAGAAATACTGAAAAACGTGGAAAATTAAAAATTCACACTGAAGGACCTGGAATACAGCAAGAAAACTTGAAAACCGTGGAAATGACAAAATCACACTGTAGACCCAGAATATGAAGAAAAAACCTGAAAAACTTAGAAAATTAAAAATTCACACTGAATGACCCTGAATATAGCGAGAAATCCTGAAAAACGAGGAAAATTATAAACTCACACTGAAGGCCCCAGAAATACGTAAAAACTTGAAAAAAGTGGAAAATGAGAAAATCACACTGCAGGACCCAGAATATGACGAGAAATCCTGAAATATGTAAAAATTAAAAATTCACACTTAAGGACACAGAATATGGCGAGAATCCATGAAAAAAAGTTGAAAATTAAAAATTCACACTGTATTATGTAGAATATGGCGAGAAATACTGAAAAAGGAGGAAAATTAAAAATTCACATTGAAGGACCTGGAATATGGCGAGAAAACCAGAAAAACAAGTAAAATAAAAACACACACTGAAGGACCCAGAATATGGCGAGAAACCCTGAAAAAAGTAGAAAATTAAAAATACATGCTGTAGGACCCAGAATATGGCAAGAAACACTGAAAAAAGTAGAAAATTAAAAACTCACACTGAAGGACCCCGAATATGGCAAGAAAACCTGAAAAAAGTAGAAAATTAAAATACACACTGTAGGACCCAGAATATGGAGAGAAATACTGAAAACGTGGAAAATTAAAAATACACACTGAAGGACCTGGAATACGGCAAGAAAACCTGAAAAAGGTGGAAATGAGAAAATCACACTGTAAGATCCAGAATATGACAAAAAAAAAAACCCTGAAAAACGTGGAAAAATAAAATTCACACTTAAAGACCCTGAATATGGCGAGAAAACTTGAAAAACGAGGGAAATTAAAAACTCACATTGAAGGACCCAGAATAGGTGAGAAAAACTGAAAAAAGTAGAAAATTAAAAATTCACACTGAAGGACCCCATAATATGGAGAGAAACATTAAAAAAGTAGAAAACTAAATATTCACACTGAAGGACCCCGAATATGGCGGTTAAACCTGAAAAAAATAGAAAATTAAAAACTCACACAGAAGGACCCCAAATATGGTGAGAAAACCTGAAAAAGTGGAAAATGAGAAAATCACACTGTATGACCCAGAATTACATAAAAACTTGAAAAACGTGGAAAACGAGAAAATCACACTGCAGGACCCAGAATATGCCCAGAAACCCTGAAAAACGTGAAAATTAAAAATTCACACTGTCAAACACAGAATATGGCGAGAAACCATGAATAACGTGGAAAATTAAGAATTCACACTGTATTACCCAGAATATGGCGAGAAATACTGAAAAACGGGGAAAATTTAAAATTCACACTGAAGGACCTGGAATACAGCAAGAAAACCTGAAAAACGTGGAAATGAGAAAATCACACTGCAGGACCCATAATTTGACGAAAAAACCTGAAAAACGTGGAATATTAAAAATTCATACTGAATGACCCGAAAAAGGTGAGAAAACCTGAAAAAAGTAGAAAATTAAAAATTTACACTGAAGGACACCTGAATATGGCGAGAAAACCTGAAAAAATTAGAAAATAAAAACTCATACAGAAGGAACCCAAAATTGGCGAGAAAACCTGAAAAAGGTGGATAATGAGAAAATCACACTGTAGGACCCAGAATTACGAAAAAACTTGAAAAAAGTGGAAAATGAGAAAATCACACTGCAGGACCCAGAATATGTAAGAAACCCTGAAAAAGGTGAAAATTAAAAATTCACACTGTAGGACACAGAATATGGTGAGACACCCTGATAAAAATAGAAAATTAAAAATTTACACTGAAGGACCCAAATATGGCGAGAATCCATGAAAAAAGTAGAAAATTAAAAACTCACACTGAAGGACCCCAAATATATGGAGAAAACCTGAAAAAGGTGGAAAATGAGAAAATCATACTGTAGAACACAGTAATAAGAAAAACATTGAAAAAAGTGGAAAATGAGAAAATCACACTGTAGGACGCAGACTATGTCGAGAAACCCTGAAAAATTAGCAAAGTAAAAACTCACACTGAATGACCCCAAATATGGCGAGAAAACCTGAAAAGGGTGGAAAATGAGAAAATGACACTGTAGGACCAGGAATTACCAAAAATTTGAAAAAAGTGGAAAATGAGAAAATCACACTGCAGGAACCAGAATATGCCAAGAAACCCTGAAAAAGTTGAAAATTAAAAATTCACACTGTCGGTCCCAGAATATGGCGAGAAAACAAGAAAAAAGTGGAAAATTAAAAATTCACACTGTATTACCCAGAATATATCGAGAAATACTGAAAAACGTGGAAAATTAAAAATTCACACTGAAGGACCTGGAATACGGAAGAAAACCTGAAAAACATGGAAATGAGGAAATTACACTGTAGGACCAAGAATATGACCAAAAAACCTGAAAAACGTGGAATATTAAAAATTCACACTGAAGGACCCGGAATATGGCAAAAAAACCTGAATAATGAGGAAAATTAAAAACTCACACTGAAGGACACAGAATAGGTGAGAAAAACTTGAAAAAAGTAGAAAATTAAAAACTAACACTGAAGGAACCCAAATATGGTGAGAAAACCTGAAAATGGTGGAAAATGAGAAAATCACACTGTAGGACCCAGAATTATGAAAAAACTTGAAAAACCTGGAAAATGAGAAAATCACACTGCAGGACCCAGAATATGCAGAGAAACCCTGAAAAGGTGAAAATGAAAAATTCACACTTTCGGACCCAGATTATGGAGAGAAACCATGAAAAAAGTGGAAAATTAAAAATTCACACTGAAGGACCTGGAATACGGCAAGAAAACCTGAAAAAGGTAGAAATGAGAAAATCACACTGTAAGACCCAGAATATGACGAAAAAACCTGAAAAACGTGGAAAATTAAAAATTCACACTGAAAGACCCTGAATATGGCGAGAAAACCTGAAAAACGAGGAAAATTAAAAACTCACACTGAAGGACCCAGAATAGGTGAGAAAACCTGAAAAAAGTAAAAATGGAGGTGATGATTGGTTCCTTCCTATGCTGGTTCTTTTGTGCCTCTTCCTTCCACTATAAGGAAGGTTTGCAATTACATAATGAGGCAGCTCAGCCAAGCACTTAATTTCGAAATAGGACTAGAGGATAGGATACACCTGAAGACAGACAGCCATTGCTCTGTGTTCTTGATGCTTCAATGGAAGCATCTGGTATTCTGATTGCAGTGCGATAGGTCCCATTCCAGAGGCATAGGTACGAACCAGATTCCTGGCACTCTGACCGAAAAGGACCTAGGAGAAGCCCCGAGGGTGGGTGTGGATAGGACATTGCCTGAGCCTCCTTTGGCTCAGATCCGTACCCTTGGATTGGTTGGACCCTCACTAGGATCCCCAACTTAAACCTATGACATCTAGGTTAGTCATTTGAGCTCTAGTTGGATTCCCTTGACTGACCTGTTGGCCCCTATGGCCACCCTAAGTCAGCTCCCAGATCCTGTGACACCTAGGCTCAGACTTGACAGGCTATGTCTGTTAACAACAAAATCAGGGTGCCAGACTCACAGGAGACATTTCTTACATTTAGATTACGTTCAGTTTGGGGAAAACAGAGGACAACACAGACGTTGGTTGAGGCCAATATACAGTTTAGTAAGCAAATACTGATCAGATGCGCAAAGACCTGATACAGCGATGGAAACAGGTTTAACCATGCTCCTCCAGTGCCAGCCATGGCTTTGCCTGTCTGCATTGTATTTCTATGATATGCCAACGGAGCAGGTGCTCACCAAGGATTTGCTCTGGGGATGCTTACCCAGTGGTGGTCACAATTATAAACTTCTAAGCTAAAGAACAGTTCCCCATCTAGCACAGTTGTTAGAGCATGAGATTATTAATCTCAGGGTCGTTGGTTTGAGCCCAAATTTGGACGAGATGTTATTTTAGTTGGGTCTCGACTGGAGACAATGCTGGCACTTCCCAGTAGTTCCCCATGGATGGGGTTCTGCTTTCTGTATCTTTGACATTAGAACTGGAGGTAGGGAGCATTTGGTGGGTCTTTTGCTCTGCTTGAAGCAGCACTGGGTGTACTAAATTGCAGTGGTTGCAAGTGGTACAGACTCTACACTAGTTTTGACATTCTCAAGCAATTGGGGCACTGGGTAGTCTTGGATTACCCTTTTCAGGTAGATCTGAAACTCAATTCTTTTGGTGTTTACTGAATTCAACCAGAGGATTCCAAGATATCCCTCTTAGAAAGACTAGCTGGAGCTTCTCTTTAAGGCTTGTTGGTCCTACCCCTAGAGGATTCTCGCTTAGGGTCTGAGAGGATCTTCCTAGGTTCAAATCTTGGACCAGTCCTCTTCTTTTGCCAATCAAACCCTGAGGATTAAAAGTCAACCTTGGCTCCTTAGAAGGTATGACTAAACAAATGAAAATGGAAATTCGTAAGTACCCAAAGTGGTATTTTTGGTTGGTTTCTTTGGACCTTGTTTTCTGTTTTAGGCAGAGTCTTGTTCTTTTACCTTAGGCTGCTCCTGACAAAGTCAAGGATAGCTGCATTTCTAATCTTCATGCCTTCACTTCTTGTGTGCTGGAAAGATAGGCATGTGTATTAATCTGGTGTTCAGGTTGGAACCCAGGCTTAGGCAAGCAATTAGATGAGCTACAGCATCAGCTCATAACTCAAAATGTCCACCAAGAATTGCTGGCATTATTCAAAGTAGCCTGAAGGATACAAATATTGGAAAATGTTGGAATTAAAAAAAATCAATCCAGCTGCTCTGGCAAATCAGGGAGAACTGGAGCAGGCCTCTAGATGCACCAGATTCTAGTCAGGTCTTTAGTGTATTTGACATACCCTGAGCTACATGAGAAGAAACACAAATAGCTAAAACAGGATTGTGAGACTAGCTGCAAGACATGTGGCTGGCAAATAAAAACCGCTTTGAAATTTGCCAGTAGCCCTTAAGTGCAAATCTGGTTCCAGATCACTGGCCTTTAATCATCACTAGTTTGCTTGTTTTCAACCCACAGGACCCCAAAAGTAGTCAAGAGCCTGTGACCTCTTCAGATTTGCTGGACTAGCATTTTCAGGTCCCCTGGTGTGCAGATCTAAGAAAGGAGAGGTGCTGCCAAACCTGGCTAGGGTCTCAGCTTTGCGAATCTGCCTTGGAACTTCCCTTTTTTCCATAATCTCAATAAAAAGGCAAAGGATTTTTACATTTAAGAAGTTCTTGCACTTCGGATAGGAAACATACTCCAAGAACCACAGTCAGCCCTCTGGCCTCTGTAGAGTCCTGACTGAGCCTGGGTCTCCCAGCTCAGTGTTTTGGAATCACAAGGTGGAATCCTGTGCAGAGGATGAATAGATGCGAGTAAGAGGAATGAGTCCTTCTAGGGTTCTGTGAGCTGGAAGGCGCAGTGTAGACTTAACCGAACAAGCCTCAGATTCTGCCGAATTTTCACCACTGGGTAAACTTCCAGATACCATGAAAGAAGAGAGGGACTCCTCTAATGAGTCGCTTCCAGCATCTCTCCGGGGTGGGAGGCTTGATTCAAACCCTGATAGCTCTGGTGTTCTGGTGTCTACACTTCGAGACTCCCGGGGAAATCTTCAAGGTCCTGAACAGTGGCCAGGCTTCCAAGGTATCATTCAGTCCTGCGACTGTACATGTGGGATGCAGAGAAGGCCCTGATTTCTTCTATCCAGCCTTACAGAATCAGCTGAGCTCTTTCCTTTTTCAGTAGGGGGCTGCCCCAACTTCTCTCTCAGCTTCACTTTCATGTGCTTAGCTAATAGGCAAAAGTAACTGTTAGCTACTTTTAGAAGAGGCAAAAGTAGGTGTTAGCTGAAAGAAGAGGTCATTAATAAGGGAAGAACTAAATACATTTAGCTCTTTTGTCCACTGACCCCACTACCCCCCCTGGCTGGTTCCCAGGCTGACTTTCAAATCTCCTTAACCTAGCCTCCGAAGTACTGCCCAAACAGGACTGAGTGATATCCACGTCACTTCATGTTTTTAGTAACAACCTCACAAAGGCAAATTTAGTCTATTCTGGTCTACATGGCTGATAAAACCCGCGAGAGGGTTTATTTTTGTTTTTTAAATAAAACAAGATGTGATGGATCAGCTCCTATCAGTGCGAAAGTCTTTTACTTCCCTCGACTAGAGAGGGAGGCAGAAAACAGACTAGAAGATGGATGAGCAGGAAGGCCAAAAAGAGAGAGATTGCTTGTCTGATAGTGACTGTGGACTGAAATAATGATTGGGGACCTGGAAGGGTCCAGGGAGAATAATAATTTTAGTGAATTAACCCGGTTAATTAATGGGTGATCTTCGGTTTGAATTTCTATTTAAGAATAAGAGCCAGTTCTGTGACTTCTAACATTCTTTCAAGGTGGGAAAAAGACTGCTGTTGGACTATGATTTGGGCTCCAGCAAATTGGTCTGTGATTTAGGGAGCACTCTGAAAGAAAAAAAAAAACAGATACTTTGAGTCCAAGAACAGCGATTGTTGGGAGAACCAAGTGCCACCCCCTCCCACTGACGCCAGACAAGTTAGTTCTCTGCTACATAATTATTTTTAGTCATGAACCCGCCCATGTATACTCCTTTAGTTGGTAGATTACTCCTGGGAGCTCTGAGGGGTCTGGTTAATTGATACTGTTGTTCGTCCTGTGGGGTTGCCATCCCCTTCAGCTCCTTCAGCCCTTCCCCTAATTTTTCCATTGGGGTCCCCACACTCAGTCCAATAGTTTCTGTGAGTTTCTCCATCTGTCTTAGTCAGTTGCTGACAGAGGCTCTCAGAGGATACACAGACATACAAGGCTCCTGTCTGTAAGCACATCTTGGCATCAGCAGTAGTGTTGGGGTTTTGTGTCTGTGGGTAGAATACAGTGGTATAGTCTCTGGATGGCCTTTCCTTCAGTCTCTGCTCCATTTTTGTCCCTAAATTTCCTTTAGACAGAGACAATTTTCGGTATTTTTTTTAAATGGTGGGTGTCCCCATCCCTCAACTGAGTCCCATGTCCATCTCCTGGATGTAGTACATTCAGGCTCCATCTCCCCTGTATTTCAGCTGTTGTTATGCCATTGAGTTCTGGGAACCTCTTGAATTCCTGGCATCTGGGAATTTCTAGTGCATCTCCTAGTTCCCCAAACCCTGCTGCTACTTATTCCTATTCATTCTCCTGGCCCTCTAGATGTCGCTCCTGTCTCTTCCCATACCTGACCCTGTACTTCCTTCTTTCTTCCCCTCCCTTTCTCTCTCCCACCCTGATACCCCCTTCCTCTGCCTGCCATGATTATTTTGTTACCTCTTCTAAATAGGTTTGAATAACGGACACTTTGGTCTCCCTTCTTGTAAAACTTCATTTGACTTTTAGTTGTCGCATGGGTATTCTGAGCTTTTGGGCTAAAATCCACTTATCGGTGAGTACATACCATGCAAGGCCTTTTGGATTTGGGTTACCTCACTCAATAAAATATTTTCTAGTTCCATCCATGTGCCTACAACGTTTATGTTGCGATCATTTTTTAATATCTGAGTAGTATTCCATTGTGTAAATGTACCACAGTTTCTCTAACAATTCTTCCATAGAGGGACATCTGGGTTGTTTCCAGCTCATGGTTATTAAAAATTAGGGTTCAGTGAACACATTGGTGCACATATCTTTGTTCTGTGTTGGAGCATCTTTAGAGTATATGACAACACACTGGAGCATGTGAAACCACAGTGGAGAATGTGACACCACAGTGGAGCATTGTGACACCACAGTGGAGAAATGTGACACCACAGAGGAGTAGGGTGACAGCACCGTGGAGCACTGTGACAACGAAGAGGAGCATTGTGACACCACAGAGGAGCACAATGACACCACAGTGGAGGAGTGTGACAACAGAGTAGAGCAGTGCAACATCAGAGTGAAACGTGAAAAATTAACCACTGTGACCACTGTGACAGCACAGTGGACCACTGTGGCATCAGAGTGGAGCATTGTGACATGACAGTTGAGCACTGTGACACGACAGTGCAGCAGTGTGACAGTGAGGGGAGCACAATTACATCACTGTGGAGAACTGTGTCAGAAAGGTGGAACACTGTGACACAATAGTGTAGCAGTGTGACACCACAGTGGAGCACTGTGACAACACAGAGCAGCACGGTGACAGTAGAGTGGAGCACTGTAACATGACAGTGGAGCACTGTGATACCACAGTAGAGCACTGATAAACCACAGTGAGCACTGTGACACAGCAGTGGACCACTGTGATACCACAGTGTGGCACTGTCTCCCCACAGTGAACCACAATGAAACTACAGTGGAGAACTCTGACAACACAGTGGAGCATGTGACACCACAGTGGAGCATTGTGACACCAGAGAGGAGAACTCTGATACCACAGTGGCATACTGTGACACCAAAGTGGAGCATTGTGACAACGAAGTGGAGCACTGTGACACCACAGTGGAGCACTGTGAGATCACATTAGAGCAGGGTGACAACAGCGTAGAGAAGTGGGACATCACAGTGGAGAATTGTAAAACCACAGTTGAGCACAGTGACAGAGAAACCCTAAAAACCGTGAAACATAAAAAATAACACTGTAGGAACTGAAATATGGAAAGAAAAAGTGAAAATCATCAAATATGAGAAAATCACACTGTAGACCTTGAATATGGCGATAAACCCTGAAAAACGTCGAGAATTAAAAACTCACAATGTAGGACCTGGAATATTGTGAGAAACCCTGAAAAACAGTGGAAATTTAAAAACTTACACTCTACGACCAGGTATATGGCGACAAATACTGAAAAATGTGAAAAATGATAAACTCAAACGGTAGGAATAGAAATATAATGAGAAACCCTGAAAAACGTGGAAATTTAAAAACAAAACACTGTAGGACCTGGAATATGGCAAAAAACAATGAAAAAAACGTGGAAAATGAGAAACTCACGCTGTAGGACCTGGAATATGGGAAGAAACCTGGAAAAAGGTGGAAAATGAGACAACCACACTGTAGGACCTGGAATGTGTCTAGAAACCCAGAAAGAGGGGAAAATGAGAAAATCATAATGCAGTACCTGGAATATCGCAAGAAACCCTGAAAAACGTGAAAATTTAAAAACTTACCCTGTAGGACCTGGAATATGGCAAGAAAACGGAAATTCATTGAAAATGAGAAAATCACACTGTAGGACCTGGAATATGGAGAGAAACCTTGAAAAACGTAGAAATTAAAAACTCACACTGTAGGAATTGGAATATGGCGAGAAAACCTGAAGAACGTGGAAAATAAAAATATAACTGTTAGGACCAGGGACATGGCAAGAAATTATGGTGGATAACAACCATCCGTAACGAGATCTGGCTCCCCCTTCTGGAGTGCCTGAGGACAGCTACAGTGTACTTACATATAAAAAATAAATAAATCTTTAAAAAAAAAAAGAAAATTAGAAAATAACACTGCAGGACCTGGTATAAGGCTAGAAACACTGAAAAATGAGAAACTCAAACTATAGGACTTGGAATATGTTGAGAATCCTTGACAAACATGGAAAATTGAAAACTTACACTATAGGACTGGGAATATGGCAAGAAATCCTGAAAATCATGAACAATGAGAAAATCAAACTGTAGAAGCTGGAATATGGCAAGAAACCCTGAAACACGTGGAAAATTAAAAACTCACACTGTAGGTCCTGGAATATGGCGAGAAACTTTAAAAAACATGGAAAATGGAAATTAAAACTGTAGGAACTGGGATATGGTGAAAAACTCTGAAAAATGTGGAAAATTAAAAGTTAAACCTGTAGGACATGGAATATGGCGAGAAATCCTGAAAAACGTGGAAAATCAGAAAATGACACTGTAGGACTTGGAATATAGTAAGAAAATCTTTAAAAAGTGGAAAATAAAAAAAAAAAAACCTAACAGTGTAGGACCTAAAATATGACAAAAAAAAACTTCAAAATCCTGAAAAATGAGAAAATCAAACTGTAGGACGTGGAATATGGCAGGAAAACCTGAAAAAAATTGAAAATAAAAAACTCACACCCAATAACCTGCAAATTATGAAAAATGAGAAAATCACACTGTAGGAACTGGAATATGGAGAGAAACAATGAAAGACTTGGAAACTGAGAAACCCAAACTGTAGGATCTGGAATATGCTGACAAACTCTGAAAAACGTGGAAAATTAAAAACTCACACGGTTGGATCTGGAATATGTTGAGAAAACCTGAAAAAGGTGGAAAATAAGAAACTCACTCTGTAGGACCTGGAATATGTCAAGAAACCCAGAAAAAGTTGGAAAATGAGAAAATAACACTGCAGGACCTGGTATAAGGCTAGAAACACCGAAAAATGAGAAACTCAAACTATAGGACTTGGAATATGTCGAGAAACCTTGACAAACATGGGGAATTGAAAACTTATAGTATAGGACTGGGAATATGGCAAGAAAACCTGAAAAATCACAGAAAATGAGAAAATCACACTGTAGAATCTGGAATATGGCAAGAAACCCTGAACCACGTGGACAATTAAAAACTCACACTCTACGACCTGGAATATGGTGAGAAGAACTGAAAAATGTGCAAAATGAGAAACTCAAACTATAAGAACTGGAATATGGCAAGAAATCCTGAAAAATGTGGAAAATGAGAGAATCACACTGTAGGACCTGGAATATGGTGAGAAATCCTGAAAAACGTGGAAAATTAAAAACTCACACTCTAGGACCTGGATTATGGCAAGATTCCCTATAAAACGTGGAAAAGGAGAAACTTACACTGGAGGACCTGGAATGTGGCAAGAAACCCTGAAAGAGGTGGAAAATGATAAAATCAATCTGCAGGACTTTGAATATGGCGAGAAACACAGAAAGAGGTGGAAAATGACAAAATCACACTGCAGGACTTAGAATATGGGAGAAAACCTGAAAAAATCGGATAATTAAAAAACCTAAAAATAATGAAAAATGAGAAAATCAAACTGCAGTACCTAGAATATGGCAAGAACCCCTGAATAATGTGAACAATAAGAAACTCAAATGGTAGGATATGGAATATGGCAAGAAACACAGAAAACCGTGGAAAATTAAAAACTCACACTGAAGGACCTGGGATATGGCGAGGAAACCTGAAAATCTTGAAAAATGATAAAATCTCACTGTAGAACCTAGAATATGGAAAGAAACACTAAAAAACGTGGAAAATAAGAAATTCAAACTGCAGGACCTGGAATATGGCAAGAAACCCTGGAAAACGTGGAAAATTAAAAACTAACATTGTAGGAACAGGAATATGGAGAGAAAACCTGAAAAACGCGGAAAATGAGAAACTCACATTGTAGGACATGGTTTATGGCAAGAAAACCTGAAAAAGTTGGAAAATTAAAAACTCACACTCTAGGATCTGGAATATGGCAAAAAAACCTGAAAATCATGAAAAATGAGAAAATCACACTGTAGGATATGGAATATGGCAAGAAACAATGAAAAACATGGAAAATGAGAAATTCAAACTGCAGAACCTGGAATATGCTGAAAAGACCTGAGAAACGTGGAAAATAAGGAACTCAAACTGCAGGACCGATAATATGGCAAAAACTCTGAAAAACGTTCAAAATGAGAAACTCACACTATAAGACCTGGAATATGAAAAGAAACCCTGAAAAACATGGAAAATAAAAAACTCACACTGTAGGATCTGGAATATGGGAAGAAAACTGAAAATCATGAAAAATGAGAAAATCATACTGTAGGATCTGGAATATGAAGAAAACCATGAAAAACGTGGAAAATTAAAAACTCACACTGTAGGATATGGAATACGGCAGGAAACCCTGAAAACGTTGGAAATTTAAAAACTCACACTCTAGGACTTGGAATATGACAAGAAACTCTGAAAAATGTGGAAAATTAAAATCAAACAGTGAATGACCTGGAATATGGCGAGAAACCCTGAAAAACGTGGAAAATGAGAAACTCACACTCTAGGACCTGGAAAATGGAGAGAAACCCAGAAAAAGTTGGAAAATGAGAAAATCACACTGATGGCCTGGAATGTGTCTAGAACCCCAGAAAGAGGGGAAAAAAATGAGAAATCATACTGAAGTACCTAGAATACGGCGAGAAACCCAAAAAATATGGAAAATTAAAAACTTACCCTGTAGGACCAGAAATAGGGCAAGAAAACCTGAAAATCGTTGAAAAGGAAAAATCACACTGTAGGACCTGGAATATGGCGAGTAACTATAAAAACGTGGATAATTAAAAAATCACACGGAAGGCCTGGAATATGGCAAGAAATCCTGAATAATGTGGAAAATGAGAAAATCACACTGTAGGACCTGGAATATGGTGAGAAAACTTGAATAAGTCGAAAAATGAGAAAATCACACTGTAGAACCTGGAAAATGTTGAGAAACCCTGAAGAAGTCAAAAAATGAGAAAATCATATCTAGTATCTGGAATATGGTGAAAAACCCTGTATAGTCGAATAATGAGAAAATCACATTGTAGGACCTGGAATATGGTGAGAAACCGTGAAAAACTCGAAAAATTAGAAAATCACACTGTAGGACCCCGAATATGGCGAGATAACCTGAAAAACGAGGAAAATTAAAAACTCACACTGAAGGACCCAGAATATGGCAAGAAAACCTGAAAAAAGTAGAAAATTAAAAATTCTCACTGAAGGACCCAGAATATGGCAAGAAAACCTGAAAAGAGGTTGAAAATGAGAATAATCACACTGTAGAACCCAGATTACGAAAAAACTTGAAAAACTTCGAAAATGAGAAAATCACACTGTAGGACCCAGAATATGTCGAGAAACTCTGAAAACGTGGAAAATTAAAAATACACGCTGTGGGACCCAGAATATGGCGAGAAAAGCCGAAAAAAGTAGAAAATTACAAACTCACACTGAAGGACCCCAAATATGGCGAGAAAACTTGAAAAAGGTGGAAAATGAGAAAATCACACTGTAGGAACCAGAATATGGCGAGAAACCCAGAAAATGTGAAAATTAAAAATTCACATTGTCAGACAGAGAATATAGGAGAAAACATAAAAACAGAGGAAAATTAAAAATTCACACTGTATTACCCAGATTATGGCGAGAAATACAGAAAAACGTGGAAACTTAAAAATTCAAACTGAAGGACCTGGAATATGGCAAGAAAACCTGAAAAACGTGAAAATGAGAAAATCACACTGTAGGACCCTGAATATGATGAAAAAAACCTGAAAAACTTGGAAAATTATAAATTCACAGTAAAGGACCCGGAATATGGCGAGAAATCCTGAAAAAGGAGGAAAATTAAAAACTCACACTGAAGGAACCAGAATATGGCAAGAAAACCTGAAAAAGGTGGAAAATGAGAAAATCAAACTGTAGGACCCAGAATTACAAAAAACTTGAAAAGGTGGAAAATGAGAAAATCACACTGCAGGACCCAGAATATGCTGAGAAACCCTGAAAAACGTGAAAATTAAAAATTCACACTGTCGGACCCAGATTATGGCGAGAAACCCTGAAAAAAGTAGAATATTAAAAACTCACACTGAAGGACCCCAAATATGGCGAGAAAACCAGAAAAAGGTGGAAAGTGAGAAAATCACACTGTAGGACCCCGAATTAGGAAAAAACTTGAAAAACGTGGAAAAAGTGAAAATCACACTGCAGCACCCAGAATATGCTGAGAAACCGTGAAAAACGTGAAAATTAAAAAATCACACTATCGGGTACAGAATATGTACAGAAACCATGAAAAAAGTGGAAACTTAAAAATTCACACTGTTTTACCCAGAATATGGCGAGAAATACTGAAAACGTGGAAAATTAAAAATTCACATTGAAGGACCTGGAATATGGCAAGAAAACCTGAAAAACGTGGAAATGAGAAAATCACACTGTAGGACCCAGAATATGGTGAGAAATACTGAAAAAGTCGAAAAATGGGAAAATCACACTGTAGGACCTGAAATATGGTGACAAACCATGAAAGAATCGAAAAATTAGAAAATCATACTGTAATACCTAGAATATGGCGATAAAATCACTGAAAAATCTCGAAAATAAAAAACTCACAAAGAAGGACCTGAAATATGGCGAGAAACCCTGAAAAACGTGGATAATTAAAAAATCACACTGAAGGACCTGGAATAGGGCGATAAACCCTGAAAAATGTGGAAAATTTAAAAATCACACTGAAGGACCTGGAAAATGGAGAGATATCCTGAATAATGTGGAAAATGAGAAAATAACACATTAGGTCCT
>NW_028228240.1:0-25627 GCF_978045245.1 Mus caroli | reverse complement strand
AGGACCTTAATATGGCAAGAAAACCTGAAAAACATGGAAATGAGAAAATCACACTGTAGGACCCAGATAATGACGAAAAAACCTGAAAAACGTGGATTATTTAAAATTCACACTGAAGGACCCCGAATATGGTGAGAAAACCTGAAATAGGTTGAAAATGAGAATAATCACACTGTAGGACCCAGAATTGCGAAAATACTTGAAAAACGTGGAAAATGAGAAAATCACACTGTAGGACCCAGAATATGCTGAGAAACCCTGAAAACTTGGAAAATTAAAAATACACACCATAGGACCTAGAATATGCTGAGAAACCCTGAAAAAGTGGAAAATTAAAAATACAAGCTGTAGGACCCAGAATATGGCGAGAAACCCTGAAAAAAGTAGAAAATTACAAACTCACACTGAAGGACCCAAAATATGTCAGGAAAACCTGAAAAAGGTGGAAATGAGAAAAACACACTGTAGGGACCGAGAATTACGAAAATACTTGAATAACGTGGAAAAAGTAAAAATCACACTGCAGGACCCAGACTATGCCGAGAAACCCTGAAAAACATGAATATTAAAAATTCACACTGTCTGACACAGAATATGGCGAGTAACAATGAAAAAAGTGGAAAATTAAAAATTACCACTGTATTACCCAAAATATGGTGAGAAATACTGAAAAACATGGAAAATTAAAAATTCACACTATAGGACCTGGAATATGGCAAGAAATCCTGAAAAACGTGGAAAGGAGAAAATCACACTGTAGGACCCAGAATATGATGAAAAAACCTGAAAAACGTGGAAAATTAAAAAATCAAACTGAAGGACCCAGAATATGGCGAGAAAACCTGAAAAATGAGGAAAATTAAACACTCACACTGAAGAACCCGGAATATGGCCACAAACCTGAAAAAGGTGGAAAACGAGAAATTCACACTGTAGGACCCAGAATTAGGAAAAAAGTTGAAAAACGTCGAAAATGAGAAAATCACACTGTAGGACCTAGAATATGCCGAGAAACCCTGAAAAAGTAGAAAATTAAAAACTCACACTGAAGGACCCGGAATATGGCGAGAAAACCTGAAAAACGAGGAAAATAAAAAATTCACACTGAAGGACCCATAATATGGAGAGAAAACCTGAAAAACATGGAAAATTATATATTCACACTGTAGAACCCAGAATATGGCAAGAAACACTGAAAAACATGGAAAATTAAAAATTCACACTGTAGGACTCAGAATATGCCAAGAAACCCTGAAAAACGTGGAAATTAAAAATACACACTCTAGGACCCAGAATTTGGCGAGAAACTCTAAAAAAGTAGAAAATTTAAAACTCACACTGAAGGACGTGGAATATGGTGAGGAAACCTGAAAAAGTTGGAAAATGAGAAAATCACAATGTAGGACCCAGAATTACGAAAAAACTTGAAAAACGTGGGAAATGAGAAAATCACACTGCAGGACCCAGAATATGCGGAGAAACCCTGCAAAACGTGAAAATTAAAAATACACACTGTCGGACCCAGAATATGGCGAGAATCCATGAAAAAAGTGGAAAATTAAAATTCACACTGTATTACCCAGAATATGTCAAGAAACACTAAAAACCATGGAAAATAAAAATTTCACACTGAAGGACCTGGAATATGGCAAGAAAACCTGAAAAACGTGGAAATGAGAAAATCTCACTGTAGTACCCAGAATATGACCAAAAAAATCTGAAAAACGTGGAAAATTAAAAATTCACACTGTAGGACCAGGAATATGGCAAGAAAACCTGAAAAACGTGGAAAATTGAAAATTCACAATATAGGACCCAGAATATGCCCAAAAAACCTGAAAAAGTTGGAAAATGAGAAAATCACATAGTAAGACCCAGAATATGGCGAGGAACCCTGAATAATGTGTAAAATTAAAAATACACGCTGTAGGACCCAGAATATGGCGAGAAACCCTGAGAAAAGTGAAAAATTAAAAACTCACGCTGAAGGACAGGGAATATGGCAAGAAAACGTGAAAAAGGTGGAAAATGAGAAAATCACACTGTAGGACCCAGAATTACAAAAAAAAAAAAAATTGAAAAACGTGGAAAATGAGAAAATCACACTGCAGGACCCAGAATATGCCGAGAAACACTGAAAAACATGAAAATTAAAAATTCACACTGTTGGACCCAGAATATGGCGAGAAAACATGAAAAAGTGGAAATTTAAAAATTCACACTGAAGGACTGGAATATGGCAAGAAAACCTGAAAAACGTGGAAATGAAAAAATCACACTGTAGAACCCAGAATATGCCGAGAAACCCTGAAACACATGGAAAATTAAAAATACACGCTGTAGGACCCATAATATGCCGAGAAACCCTGAAAAAGTTGGAAAATGAGAAAATCACACTGTAGGATCCAGAATATGGCAAGAAACCTGAAAAACATGGAAAATTAAATATTCACACTGTAGAACCCAGAATATGGCAAGAAACACTGAAAAACGTGGAAAATTAAAAATTCACACTATAGGACCAGAATATGGCAAGAAACCTTGAAAAACGTGGAAAATTAAAAATTCATGCTGTAGAATCCAGAATATGCCGAGAAAACCTGAAAGATTTGGAAAATGAGAAAATCACACTGTAGGACGCAGAATATGACAAATAAACTTAAAAATGTTTAAAATTAAAAATTCACACTGTAGGACCCAGAATATGCCGAGAAACCCTGAAAACCGTGGAAATTAAAAATATATGCTGTAGGACCCAGAATATGGCGAGAAACTCTGAAAAAAGTAGAAAATTTAAAACTCACACTGAAGGACCTGGAATATGGGAAGAAAATCTGAAAAAGTTGGAAAATGAGAAAATCACACTGTAGGACCCAGAATTACCAAAAAACTTGAAAAACGTGGAAAATGAGAAAATCACACTGCAGGACCAAGAATATGCCGAGAAACCCTGAAAAAGGTGAAAATGAAAAATACACACTGTCGGACCCAGAATATGGCAAGAATCCATGAAAAAAGTGGAAAACCCAGAATATGTCGAGAAACACTGAAAAACGTGGAAAATTAAAAATTCACACTAAAGGATCTGGAATATGGCAAGAAGAACTGAAAAACGTGGAAATAAGAAAATCGCTCTCTAGGACCCTATTGTGACAAAAAGACCTGAAAAAACGTGGAAAATTAAAAATTCACACTGAAGGACCAGGAATATGGCAAGAAAACCTGAAAAACGTGGAAAATTAAAAATTCACACTGTAGGACCAGAATACGGCAAGAAACCTTGAAAAACGTGGAAAATTGAAAATTCACAATGTAGGACCCAGATTATGCCCAGAAAACCTGAAAAAGTTGGAAAATGAGAAAATCACATAGTAGGACCCAGAATATGGCGAGGAACCCTGAAAAACGTGGAAAATTAAAAATACACGCTGTAGGACCGAGAATATGGCGAGAAACCCTGAAAAATGTGGGAAATTAAATATTCACACTGTAGGACCCAGAATATGGTGAGAAAGACTGAAAAAGAGGAAAATTAAAAATTCACACTGTAGAACCCAGAATATGCCAAGAAAACCTAAAAAAGTTGGAAAATGAGTAAATCACACTCTAGGACCCAGAATATGATGAAAAAATCTTTAAAAAGTTTAAATTAAAAATTAACACAGTAGGACCCAGAATATGGCGAGAAACCCTGAAAAATGTGGAAAATTAAAAATATATGCTGTACGACCCAGAATATGGCGAGAAACCCTGAAAAACATGGAAAATTAACGATTCACACTGTAGAACCCAGAATATGGCAAGAAACACTGAAAAACGTGGAAAATTTAAAATTCACACTGTAGAACCAAGAATATGCCGAGAAACCCTGAAAAACGTAGAAAATTAAAAATACACGCTGTAGGACCCAGAATATGGCGAGAAAACCTGAAAAAGTTGGAAAATGAGAAAATCACACTGTAGGAAGCAGAATATGATGAAAAAAACTTAAAAATGTTTAAAATTTAAAATTCAAACTGTAGGACCCAGAATATGCCGAGAAACCCTGAAAAACGTGGAAATTAAAAATACACGCTGTAGGACCCAGAATATGGCGAGAAACTCTGAAAAAAGTAGAAAATTAAAAACTCACACTGAAGGACCCCGAATATGGCGAGAAAACCTGAAAAAGTTGATAAATGAGAAAATCACACTGTAGGACCCAGAATTACAAAAAAAACTTGAAAAACGTGGAAAATGTGAAAATCACACTGCAGGACCCAGAATATGCCGAGAAACACTGAAAAACCTGAAAATTAAAAATTCACACTGTTGGACCCAGAATATGGCGAGAAAACATGAAAAAAGTGGAAATTTAAAAATTCACACTGAAGGACTGGAATATGGCAAGAAAACCTGAAAAAACGTGGAAATGAAAAAATCACACTGTAGAACCCAGAATATGCCGAGAAACCCTGAAACACATGGAATATTAAAAATACACACTGTAGGACCCAGAATATGCCGAGAAACCCTGAAAAAGTTGGAAAATGAGAAAATCACACTGTAGGATCCAGAATATGGCAAGAAACCTGAAAAACATGGAAAATTAAATATTCACACTGTAGAACCCAGAATATGGCAAGAAACACTGAAAAACGTGGAAAATTAAAAATTCACACTATAGGACCAGAATATGGCAAGAAACCTTGAAAAACGTGGAAAATTAAAAATTCATGCTGTAGAATCCAGAATATGCCGAGAAAACCTGAAAGAGTTGGAAAATGAGAAAATCACACTGTAGGACGCAGAATATGACAAATAAACTTAAAAATGTTTAAAATTAAAAATTCACACTGTAGGACCCAGAATATGCCGAGAAACCCTGAAAACCGTGGAAATTAAAAATATATGCTGTAGGACCCAGAATATGGCGAGAAACTCTGAAAAAAGTAGAAAATTTAAAACTCACACTGAAGGACCTGGAATATGGCAAGAAAATCTGAAAAAGTTGGAAAATGAGAAAATCACAATGTAGGACCCAGAATTACGAAAAAAACTTGAAAAATGTGGGAAATGAGAAAAATCACACTGCAGGACCCAGAATATACCGAGAAACCCTGAAAAACGTGAAAATTAAAAATACACACTGTTGGACCCAGAATATGGCGAGAATCCATGAAAAATGTGGAAAATTAAAATTCACACTGTATTACCCAGAATATGGCGAAAAACACTAAAAAACGTGGCAAGAAAACCTGAAAAACGTGGAAATGAGAAAATCACACTGTAGGACCCAGAATATGACGAAAAAAATCTGAAAAACGTGGAAAATTAAAAATTCACACTAAAGTACCAGGAATATGGCAAGAAAACCTAAAAAACGTGGAAAATTAAAAATTCACACTGTAGGACCAGAATACAGCAAGAAACCTTGAAAAACGTGGAAAATTGAAAATTCACAATGTAGAACCCAGAATATGCCCAGAAAACCTGAAAAAGTTGGAAAATGAGAAAATCACATAGTAGGACAGAGAATATGGCGAGGAACCCTGAAAAACGTGGAAAATAAAAAATACACTCTGTAGGACCCAGAATATGGCGAGAAACCCAGAGAAAAGTGAAAAATTAAAAACTCACACTGAAGGACCCGGAATATGGCGAGAAATCCTGAATAAGGTGGAAAATGAGAAAATCACACTTTAGGACACAGAATTGTGAAAAAACTTGAAAAACGTCGAAAATAAGAAAATCAGACTGTAGCACCCAGAATATGCTGAGAAACCCTGAAAAACGTGGAAAATTAAAAATTCACACTGAAGGACCCCAGATATGGCGAGAAAAACTGAAATAGGTGGAAAATGGAAAATCACACTGTAGGACCCAGAATATGCCGAGAAACCCTGAAAAAAGTAGAAAATTAAAAATTCACACTGTAGGATGCAGAATATGGCGAGAAAACGTGAAAAAGATGGAGAATGAGAAATTCACACTGTAGGACCCTGAATTGCGAAAAAACTGAAAAACGTTGACAATTAAAAATTCACACTGAAGGACCAGGAATATGGCGAGAAAACCTGAAAAACGTGGAAATGAAAAAATCACACTGTAGAAACCCTGAAACACATGGAAAATTAAAAATACACGCTGTAGGACCCAGAATATGCCGAGAAACCCTGAAAAAGTTGGAAAATGAGAAAATCACACTGTAGGATCCAGATTATGGCAAGAAACCTGAAAAACATGGAAAATTAAATATTCACACTGTAGAACCCAGAATATGGCAAGAAACACTGAAAAACGTGGAAAATTAAAAATTCACACTATAGGACCAGAATATGGCAAGAAACCTTGAAAAACGTGGAAAATTAAAAATTCACACTGTATAATCCAGAATATGCCGAGAAAACCTGAAAGAGTTGGAAAATGAGAAAATCACACTGTAGGACGCAGAATATGACAAATAAACTTAAAAATGTTTAAAATTAAAAATTCACACTGTAGGACCCAGAATATGCCGAGAAACCCTGAAAACCGTGGAAATTAAAAATATATGCTGTAGGACCCAGAATATGGCGAGAAACTCTGAAAAAAGTAGAAAATTTAAAACTCACACTGAAGGACCTGGAATATGGGAAGAAAATCTGAAAAAGTTGGAAAATGAGAAAATCACACTGTAGGACCCAGAATTACCAAAAAACTTGAAAAACGTGGAAAATGAGAAAATCACACTGCAGGACCAAGAATATGCCGAGAAACCCTGAAAAAGGTGAAAATGAAAAATACACACTGTCGGACCCAGAATATGGCAAGAATCCATGAAAAAAGTGGAAAACCCAGAATATGTCGAGAAACACTGAAAAACGTGGAAAATTAAAAATTCACACTAAAGGATCTGGAATATGGCAAGAAAAACTGAAAAACGTGGAAATAAGAAAATCGCTCTCTAGGACCCTATTGTGACAAAAAGACCTGAAAAAACGTGGAAAATTAAAAATTCACACTGAAGGACCAGGAATATGGCAAGAAAACCTGAAAAACGTGGAAAATTAAAAATTCACACTGTAGGACCAGAATACGGCAAGAAACCTTGAAAAACGTGGAAAATTGAAAATTCACAATGTAGGACCCAGATTATGCCCAGAAAACCTGAAAAAGTTGGAAAATGAGAAAATCACATAGTAGGACCCAGAATATGGCGAGGAACCCTGAAAAACGTGGAAAATTAAAAATACACGCTGTAGGACCCAGAATATGGCGAGAAACCCTGAGAAAAGTGAAAAATTAAAAACTCACAATAAAGGACCTCGAATATGGCTAGAAAACCTGAAAAAGATGGAGAATGAGAAAATCACACTGTAAGACTCAGAATATGCCGAGAAACCCTGAAAAAATTAGAAAATTAAAAACTGACACTGAAGGACCCAGAATATGGCGAGAAAACCTGAAAAATGTGGGAAATTAAATATTCACACTGTAGGACCCAGAATATGGTGAGAAAGACTGAAAAAGAGGAAAATTAAAAATTCACACTGTAGAACCCAGAATATGCCAAGAAAACCTGAAAAAGTTGGAAAATGAGTAAATCACACTCTAGGACCCAGAATATGATGAAAAAATCTTTAAAAAGTTTAAATTAAAAATTAACACAGTAGGACCCAGAATATGGCGAGAAACCCTGAAAAATGTGGAAAATTAAAAATATATGCTGTACGACCCAGAATATGGCGAGAAACCCTGAAAAACATGGAAAATTAACTATTCACACTGTAGAACCCAGAATATGGCAAGAAACACTGAAAAACGTGGAAAATTTAAAATTGACACTGTAGAACCAAGAATATGCCGAGAAACCCTGAAAAACGTAGAAAATTAAAAATACACGATGTAGGACCCAGAATATGGCGAGAAAACCTGAAAAAGTTGGAAAATGAGAAAATCACACTGTAGGAAGCAGAATATGACGAAAAAAACATAAAAATGTTTAAAATTTAAAATTCAAACTGTAGGACCCAGAATATGCCGAGAAACCCTGAAAAACGTGGAAATTAAAAATACATGCTGTAGGACCCAGAATATGGCGAGAAACTCTGAAAAAAGTAGAAAATTAAAAACTCACACTGAAGGACCCCGAATATGGCGAGAAAACCTGAAAAAGTTGATAAATGAGAAAATCACACTGTAGGACCCAGAATTACAAAAAAAATTTGAAAAACGTGGAAAATGAGAAAATCACACTGCAGGACCCAGAATATGCCGAGAAACACTGAAAAACCTGAAAATTAAAAATTCACACTGTTGGACCCAGAATATGGCGAGAAAACATGAAAAAAGTGGAAATTTAAAAATTCACACTGAAGGACTGGAATATGGCAAGAAAACCTGAAAAACGTGGAAATGAAAAAATCACACTGTAGATCCCAGAATATGCCGAGAAACCCTGAAACACATGGAATATTAAAAATACACACTGTAGGACCCAGAATATGCCGAGAAACCCTGAAAAAGTTGGAAAATGAGAAAATCACACTGTAGGATCCAGAATATGGCGAGAAACCTGAAAAACATGGAAAATTAAATATTCACACTGTAGAACCCAGAATATGGCAAGAAACACTGAAAAACGTGGAAATTTTAAAATTCACACTGTAGGACCAGAATATGGCAAGAAACCATGAAAAACGTGGAAAATTAAAAATTCACACTGTATAATCCAGAATATGCCGAGAAAACCTGAAAAAGTTGGAAAATGAGATAATCACACTATAGGAAGCAGAATATGACGAAAAAAACTTAAAAATGTTTAAAATTAAAAATTCACACTGTAGGACCAGAATATGCCAAAAAACCATGAAAAAATGTGGAAATTAAAAATACACGCTGTAGGACCCAGAATATGGCGAGAAACTCTGAAAAAAGTAGAAAATTTAAAACTCACACTGAAGGACCTGGAATATGGCAAGAAAATCTGAAAAAGTTGGAAAATGAGAAAATCACAATGTAGGACCCAGAATTACGAAAAAAAACTTGAAAAATGTGGGAAATGAGAAAAATCACACTGCAGGACCCAGAATATACCGAGAAACCTTGAAAAACGTGAAAATTAAAAATACACACTGTTGGACCCAGAATATGGCGAGAATCCATGAAAAATGTGGAAAATTAAAATTCACACTGTATTACCTAGAATATGGCGAAAAACACTAAAAAACGTGGCAAGAAAACCTGAAAAACGTGGAAATGAGAAAATCACACTGTAGGACCCAGAATATGACGAAAAAAATCTGAAAAACGTGGAAAATTAAAAATTCACACTAAACTCATCCAGCCGGATCAGCGCCAGGGTAGCGGGAGCACAGGGTTGCCTGACACCCGCCAGCTACCCACGACCCCCGCCGCAGGATTTTGGGACTGCTGGTGAGTGGAACACAGCTTCTGCTCCAATCCAATTGCGCGGGACCTGAGACTGCATTAGTTAGGGAAGCAGAAACCGGCCTGAGTAGGGCCACAGGCCTCATCCAGCCGGATCAGCGCCAGGGTAGCAGGAGCACAGGGTTGCCTGACACCCGCCAGCTACCCACGACCCCCGCCGCAGGATTTTGGGACTGCTGGTGAGTGGAACACAGCTTCTGCTCCAATCCAATTGCGCGGGACCTGAGACTGCATTAGTTAGGGAAGCAGAAACCGGCCTGAGTAGGGCCACAGGCCTCATCCAGCCGGATCAGCGCCAGGGTAGCGGGAGCGCAGGGTTGCCTGACACCCGCCAGCTACCCACGACCCCCGCCGCAGGATTTTGGGACTGCTGGTGAGTGGAACACAGCTTCTGCTCCAATCCAATTGCGCGGGACCTGAGACTGCATTAGTTAGGGAAGCAGAAACCGGCCTGAGTAGGGCCACAGGCCTCATCCAGCCGGATCAGCGCCAGGGTAGCGGGAGCACAGGGTTGCCTGACACCCGCCAGCTACCCACGACCCCCGCCGCAGGATTTTGGGACTGCTGGTGAGTGGAACACAGCTTCTGCTCCAATCCAATTGCGCGGGACCTGAGACTGCATTAGTTAGGGAAGCAGAAACTGGCCTGAGTAGGGCCACAGGCCTCATCCGGCCAGATCAGTGCCGGGGTAGCGGGAGCGCAGGGTTGCCTGACACCCGCCAGCTACCCACGACCCCCGCCGCAGGATTTTGGGACTGCTGGTGAGTGGAACACAGCTTCTGCTCCAATCCAATTGCACGGGACCTGAGACTGCATTAGTTAGGGAAGCAGAAACTGGCCTGAGTAGGGCCACAGGCCTCATCCAGCCGGATCAGCGCCAGGGTAGCGGGAGCACAGGGTTGCCTGACACCCGCCAGCTACCCACGACCCCCGCCGCAGGATTTTGGGACTGCTGGTGAGTGGAACACAGCTTCTGCTCCAATCCAATTGCGCGGGACCTGAGACTGCATTAGTTAGGGAAGCAGAAACCGGCCTGAGTAGGGCCACAGGCCTCATCCAGCCGGATCAGCGCCAGGGTAGCGGGAGCGCAGGGTTGCCTGACACCCGCCACCTACCCACGACCCCCGCCGCAGGATTTTGGGACTGCTGGTGAGTGGAACACAGCTTCTGCTCCAGTCCAATCACACGGGACCTGAGACTGCTCTGGTTGGGGAGAGAGAAATCCAGCCTACATAGGGCCACAACCCTCTTCCGGTCAGAAAAGCACCTGGGCAGCTGGGGCACAGGGTCGGCTGACACTCACCAGCTACCCACAACACCCACCACAGGATCTTAAGACTTCTGGAGAGTGGAACACAGCTTCTGCTCCAATCCAATTGCACGCGGGACCAGAGACTGCATTAGTTAGGGAAGCAGAAAAAGGGCCTGAGTAGGACCACAGGCCTCTTCCGGCTGGACCAGCACCGGGGTACCATCAGCTACCCACGACCCCCGCCGCAGGATTTAGAGACTGCTGGTGAGTGGAACACAGCTTCTGCTCCAATCTTTAAACAGTGACAACGATAACAACTAACCCCAGAGATTACCAGATGGCGAAAGGTAAACGTAATAATCTTACTAACAGAAACCAAGACCACTCACCATCATCAGAACCCAGCACCCCCACTTCGCCCAGTCCAGGGCACCCCAACACACCGGAAAAGTTAGACACGGATTTAAAAGCATATCTCCTTATGATGATAGAGGACTTCAAGAAGGACGTTAATAACACACTTAAAGAAATGCAGGAGAACACTGCTAAACAGGCAGAAGACAATGAAGAGGAAGCACAAAAATCCCTTAAAGAATTTCAGGAGAACACTGCTAAAGAGTTACATATCCTTAAAGAAAAACACGATAACATAATCAAACAGGTAGAAGTCCTTACAGAAAAACAGGAAAACACATCCAAACAGATGATGGAAATGAACAAAACCATACTAGACCTAAAAAGGGAAGTAGACACAATAAAGAAAACCCAAAATGAGGCAACACTGGAGATAGAAACCCTAGGAAAGAAATCTGGAACCATAGATACGAGCATCAGCAACAGAATACAAGAGATGGAAGAGAGAATCTCAGGTGCAGAAGATTCCATAGAGAACATCGGCACAACAATCAAGGAAAATGTAAAATGCAAAAAGATCCTAACTCAAAACATCCAAGAAATACAGGACGCAATGAGAAGACCAAACCTACGGATAATAGGAGTGGATGAGAATGAAGATTTTCAACTCAAAGGACCAGCAAACATCTTCAACAAAATTATAGAAGAAAACTTCCCAAATCTAAAGAAAGAGATGCCCATGAACATACAAGAAGCCTACAGAACTCCAAATAGACTGGACCAGAAAAGAAATACCTCCCGACACATTATAATCAGAGCAACAAATGCTCTAAATAAAGATAGAATACTAAAAGCAGTAAGAGAAAAAGGCCAAGTAACATATAAAGGCAAGCCTATCAGAATTACACCAGATTTTTCACCAGAGACTATGAAAGCCAGAAGATCCTGGACGGATGTTATACAGACACTAAAAGAACACAAATTCCAGCCCAGGCTACTATACCCAGCCAAACTCTCAATTAACATAGATGGAGAAACCAAAGTATTCCACGACAAAACCAAATTCACACATTATCTCTCCACGAATCCAGCCCTTCAAAGGATAATAACAGAAAAAAACCAATACAAGGACAGGAACCACGCCCTAGAAACAACAAGAAGGTAATCCCTCAACAAACCTAAAAGAAGACAGCCACAAGAACAAAATGCCAACTTTAACAACAAAAATAACAGGAAACAACAATAACTTTTCCTTAATATCTCTTAATATCAATGGACTCAACTCCCCGATAAAAAGACATAGACTAACAAACTGGCTACACAAACAAGACCCAACATTTTGCTGCTTACAGGAAACTCATCTCAGAGAAAAGGATAGACACTACCTCAGAATGAAAGGCTGGAAAACAATTTTCCAAGCAAATGGCATGAAGAAACAAGCTGGAGTAGCCATTCTAATATCTGATAAGATTGACTTCCAACCCAAAGTCATTAAAAAAGACAGGGAGGGACACTTCATACTCATCAAAGGTAAAATCCTCCAAGAGGAACTATCAATCCTGAATATCTATGCTCCAAATACAAAGGCAGCCACATTCATTAAAGAAACTTTAGTAAAGCTCAAAGCACACATTGCACCTCATACAATAATAGTGGGAGACTTCAACACACCACTTTCACCAATGGACAGATCATGGAAACAGAAACTAAACAGGGACACAGTGAAACTAACAGAAGTTATGAATCAAATGGATCTGGCAGATATCTACAGAACATTCTATCCTAAAACAAAAGGATATACCTTCTTCTCAGCACCTCATGGTACCTTCTCCAAAATTGACCACATAATTGGTCACAAAGCAGGCCTCAACAGATATAAAAATATTGAAATTGTCCCATGCATCCTATCAGATCACCATGGACTAAGGCTGATCTTCAATAACAGAATAAATAATAGAAAGCCAAACTTCACGTGGAAACTGAACAACACTCTTCTCAATGATACCTTGGTCAAGGAAGGAATAAAGAAAGAAATTAAGGACTTTTTAGAGTTCAATGAAAATGAAGCCACAACATACCCAAACTTATGGGACGCAATGAAAACATTTCTAAGAGGAAAACTCATAGCTCTGAGTGCCTCCAAAAGGAAACTAGAGAGAGCACACATTAGCAGCTTGACAACACACCTAAAAGCACTAGAACAAAAGGAAGCAAATTCACCCAAGAGGAGTAGACGGCAGGAAATAATCAAACTCAGGGGTGAAATCAACCAAGTGGAAACAAGAAAAACTATTCAAAGAATCAACCAATCAAGGAGCTGGTTCTTTGAGAAAATCAACAAGATAGATAAACCCTTAGCCAGACTCACTAGAGGGCACAGGGAAAGCATCCTAATTAACAAAATCAGAAATGAAAAAGGAGACATAACAACAGATCCTGAAGACATCCAAAACACCATCAGATCCTTCTACCAAAGGCTATACTCAACAAAACTGGAGAACCTGGATGAAATGGAGAAGTTCCTAGACAGATACCAGGTACCAAAGTTGAATCAAGATCAGGTTAATGATCTAAACAGCCCTATATCCCCCAAAGAAATAGAAGCAGTCATTAATAGTCTCCCAACTAAAAAAAGCCCAGGACCAGATGGGTTTAGTGCAGAGTTCTATCAGACCTTCAAAGAAGATCTAATCCCAGTTCTTCACAAACTATTCCACAAAATAGAAACAGAAGGTACTCTACCCAACTCATTCTATGAAGCCACAATTACTCTGATACCTAAACCACAAAAAGACCCAACAAAGATAGAAAACTTCAGACCAATATCCCTTATGAATATTGATGCAAAAATCCTCAATAAAGTTCTTGCTAACCGAATCCAAGAACACATCAAAACAATCATCCATCCTGACCAAGTAGGTTTCATCCCAGGGATGCAGGGATGGTTCAATATACGGAAATCCATCAACGTAATCCAGTATATAAACAAACTCAAAGACAAAAACCACATGGTCATCTCGTTAGATGCGGAAAAAGCATTTGACAAGATCCAACACCCATTCATGATAAAAGTCTTGGAAAGATCAGGAATTCAAGGCCCATACCTAAACATGATAAAAGCAATCTACAGCAAACCAGTAGCCAACATCAAAGTAAATGGTGAGAAGCTTGAAGCAATCCCTCTAAAATCAGGGACTAGACAAGGCTGTCCACTTTCTCCATACCTATTCAACATTGTACTTGAAGTCCTAGCCAGAGCAATTCGACAACAAAAGGAGATCAAAGGGATACAAATTGGAAAAGATGAAGTCAAAATATCACTTTTTGCAGATGATATGATAGTATATATAAGTGACCCTAAAAATTCCACCAGAGAACTCCTAAGCCTGATAAACAGCTTCGGTGAAGTAGCTGGATATAAAATTAACTCAAACAAATCAATGGCCTTTCTCTACACAAAGAATAAACAGGCTGAGAAAGAAATTAGGGAAACAACACCCTTCTCAATAGTCACAAATAATATAAAATATCTTGGCGTGACTCTAACTAAGGAAGTGAAAGATCTGTATAATAAAAACTTCAAGTCTCTGAAGAAAGAAATTATAGAAGATCTCAGAAGATGGAAAGATCTCCCATGCTCATGGATTGGCAGGATCAACATTGTAAAAATGGCTATCTTGCCAAAAGCAATCTACAGATTCAATGCAATCCCCATCAAAATTCCAAATCAATTCTTCAACGAATTAGAAAGGGCAATCTGCAAATTCATCTGGAATAACAAAAAACCTAGGATAGCAAAAACTCTTCTCAAGGATAAAAGAACCTCTGGTGGAATCACCATGCCGGACCTAAAGCTCTACTACAGAGCAATTGTGATAAAAACTGCATGGTACTGGTATAGTGACAGACAAATAGACCAATGGAATAGAATTGAAGACCCAGAAATGAACCCACACACCTACGGTCACTTGATCTTCGACAAGGGAGCTAAAAACATCCAGTGGAAGAAAGACAGCATTTTCAACAAATGGTGCTGGCACAACTGGTTGTTAACATGTAGAAGAATGCGAATCGATCCATTCCTATCTCCTTGTACTAAGGTCAAGTCTAAGTGGATCAAGGAACTTCACATAAAACCAGAGACACTGAAACTTATAGAGGAGAAAGTGGGGAAAAGCCTTGAAGATATGGGCACAGGGGAAAAATTCCTTAATAGAACAGTAATGGCTTGTGCTGTAAGATCGAGAATTGACAAGTGGGACCTCATGAAACTACAAAGCTTCTGCAAGGCTAAAGACACCATCAATAAGACAAAAAAACCACCAACAGATTGGGAAAGGATCTTCACCTATCCTAAATCAGATAAGGGACTAATATCCAATATATATAAAGAACTCAAGAAGGTGGACTCCAGAAAGTCAAATAACCCCATTAAAAAATGGGGCTCAGAACTGAACAAAGAATTCTCACCTGAGGAATACCGAATGGCAGAGAAGCACCTGAAAAAATGTTCAACATCCTTAATCATCAGGGAAATGCAAATCAAAACAACCCTGAGATTTCACCTCACACCAGTCAGAATGGCTAAGATAAAAAATTCAGGTGACAGCAGATGCTGGCGAGGATGTGGAGAAAGAGGAACACTTCTCCATTGTTGGTGGGATTGCAAGCTTGTACAACCACTCTGGAAATCAGTCTGGCGGTTCCTCAGAAAATTGGACATAGTACTACCGGAGGACCCAGCAATACCTCTCCTAGGCATATATCCAGAAGATGTCCCAACCGGTAAAAAGGACACATGCTCCACTATGTTCATAGCAGCCCTATTTATAATAGCCAGAAGCTGGAAAGAACCCAGATGTCCCTCAACAGAGGAATGGATACAGAAATTATGGTACATTTACACAATGGAGTACTACTCAGCTATTAAAAAGAATGAATTTATGAAATTCCTAGCCAAATGGATGGACCTGGAGGGCATCATCTTGAGTGAAGTAACACAATCACAAAAGAACTCACACAATATGTATTCATTGATAAGTGGATATTAGCCCAAAACTTAGGATACCCAAGATATAAGATACAATTTGATAAACGCATGAAACTCAAGAAGAATGAAGACCAAAGTGTGGACACTGTGCACCTTCTTAGAATTGGGAACAAAACACCCAGGGAAGGAGTTACAGAGACAAAGTTCGTAGCTGTGATGAAAGGATGGACCATTTAGAGACTGCTGTATCCAGGGATCCGTCCCATAATCAGCTTCTAAACGCTGACACCATTGCATACACTAGCAAGATTTTGCTGAAAGGACCCAAATATAGCTGTCTCTTGTGAGATGATGCCGGGGCCTAGCAAAAACAGGAGTGGATGTTCACAGTCAGCTATTGGATGTATCACAGGGCGCCCAATGGAGAAGCTAGAGAAAGTACCCAAGGAGCTAAAGGGATCTGCAACCCTATTGTTGGAACAACATAATGTACTAACCAGAACCCTGGAGCTCTTGTCTCTAGCTGCATATGTATCGAAAGATGGCCTAGTCGGCCATCAATGGAAAGAGAGGCCCATTGGACTTGCAAACTTTATATGCCCCAATATAGGGGAATGCCAGGGCCAAAAGAATGGGAATGGGTGGGTAGGGAAGTGGGGGGCGCTATGGGGGACTTTTGGGATAGTATTGGAAATGTAATTGAGGAAAATATGTAATAAAAAATAAATAAATAAATAAATAAATAAAAAATTCACACTAAAGTACCAGGAATATGGCAAGAAAACCTGAAAAACGTGGAAAATTAAAAATTCACACTGTAGGACCAGAATATGGCAAGAAACCTGACAAATGTGGAAAATTGAAAAATTCACAATGTAGGACCCAGAATATGCCCAGAAAACCTGAAAAAGTTGGAAAATGAGAAAATCACATAGTAGGAACGAGAATATGGTGAGAAACCCTGAGAAAAGTGGAAAATTAAAAACTCACACTGAAGGACCCGGAATATGGCAAGAAAACCTGAAAAAGGTGGAAAATGAGAAAATCACACTTTAGGACACAGAATTGCGAAAATACTTGAAAAACGTCGAAAATGAGAAAATCACACTGTAGGACCCAGAATATGCTGAGAAACCCTAAAAAAACTAGAAAATTAAAAATTCACACTGTCGGACCCAGAATATGGCGAGAAACAATGAAAAAAGTGGAAAATTAAAAATTCACACTGTATTTCCTAAAATATGGTGAGAAACACTGAAAAACATGGAAAATTAAAAATTCACACTGTAGGATGCAGAATATGGCGAGAAAATCTGAAAAAGATGGAGAATGAGAAAATCACACTGTAGGACCCAGAATTGCGAAAACCCTGAAAAACGTTGACAATTAAATATTCACACTGTAGGACACAGAATATGGTGAGAAAACCTGAAAAACGAGTAAAATTAAAAACTCACAGTGAAGGCCCCTGAATATGGCGAGAAAACCTGAAAAACATGGAAAATTAAATATTAACACTGTAGAACCCAGAATATGGCAAGAAACCTTGAAAATCCTGGAAAATGAAAACTTCACACTATAGAACCCAGAATATGCCGAGAAAACCTGAAAAAGTTGGAAAATGAGAAAATCACACTATAGGACCCAGAATATGACGAAAAACACTTAAAACCGTTTAAAATTAAAATTAACACTGTAGGATGCAGAATAGGCTGAGAAACCCTGAAAAAGGTGGAAAATTAAAAATACACACTTTAGGATCCAGAATACGGCAAGAAACCCTTAAAAAAAGTAGAAAATTAAAAACTCACACGGAAGAACCCTGAATATGGCGAGAAAACCTGAAAAAGTTGGAACATGAGAAAATCACACTGAACGACACAGACTATGACAAAAAATCTTAAAAATGTTTAAAATTAAAAATTCACACTGTAGGACCCAGAATATGCCGAGAAACCCTGAAAACCGTGGAAATTAAAAATATATGCTGTAGGACCCAGAATATGGCGAGAAACTCTGAAAAAAGTAGAAAATTTAAAACTCACACTGAAGGACCTGGAATATGGGAAGAAAATCTGAAAAGTTGGAAAATGAGAAAATCACACTGTAGGACCCAGAATTACCAAAAAACTTGAAAAACGTGGAAAATGAGAAAATCACACTGCAGGACCAAGAATATGCCGAGAAACCCTGAAAAACGTGGAAAATTAAAAATTCACACTGAAGGACCCCAGATATGGCGAGAAAAACTGAAAAAGGTGGAAAATGGAAAATCACACTGTAGGACCCAGAATATGCCGAGAAACCCTGAAAAAAGTAGAAAATTAAAAATTCACACTGTAGGATGCAGAATATGGCGAGAAAACGTGAAAAAGATGGAGAATGAGAAATTCACACTGTAGGACCCTGAATTGCGAAAAAACTGAAAAACGTTGACAATTAAAAATTCACACTGAAGGACCAGGAATATGGCGAGAAAACCTGAAAAACGTGGAAATGAAAAAATCACACTGTAGAACCCAGAATATGCCGAGAAACCCTGAAACACATGGAAAATTAAAAATACACGCTGTAGGACCCAGAATATGCAGAGAAACCCTGAAAAAGTTGGAAAATGAGAAAATCACACTGTAGGATCCAGAATATGGCAAGAAACCTGAAAAATATGGAAAATTAAATATTCACACTGTAGAACCCAGAATATGGTAAGAAACACTGAAAAACGAGGAAAATTAAAAATTCACACTAAAGTACCAGGAATATGGCAAGAAAACCTGAAAAACGTGGAAAATTAAAAATTCACACTGTAGGACCAGAATATGGCAAGAAACCTGACAAACGTGGAAAATTGAAAAATTCACAATGTAGGACCCAGAATATGCCCAGAAAACCTGAAAAAGTTGGAAAATGAGAAAATCACATAGTAGGAACGAGAATATGGTGAGAAACCCTGAGAAAAGTGGAAAATTAAAAACTCACACTGAAGGACCCGGAATATGGCAAGAAAACCTGAAAAAGGTGGAAAATGAGAAAATCACACTTTAGGACACAGAATTGCGAAAATACTTGAAAAACGTCGAAAATGAGAAAATCACACTGTAGGACCCAGAATATGCTGAGAAACCCTAAAAAAACTAGAAAATTAAAAATTCACACTGTCGGACCCAGAATATGGCGAGAAACAATGAAAAAAGTGGAAAATTAAAAATTCACACTGTATTTCCTAAAATATGGTGAGAAACACTGAAAAACATGGAGAATTAAAAATTCACACTGTAGGATGCAGAATATGGCGAGAAATCTGAAAAAAATGGAGAATGAGAAAATCACACTGTAGGACCCAGAATTGCGAAAACCCTGAAAAACGTTGACAATTAAATATTCACACTGTAGGACACAGAATATGGTGAGAAAACCTGAAAAACGAGTAAAATTAAAAACTCACAGTGAAGGCCCCTGAATATGGCGAGAAAACCTGAAAAACATGGAAAATTAAATATTAACACTGTAGAACCCAGAATATGGCAAGAAACCTTGAAAATCCTGGAAATGAAAACTTCACACTATAGAACCCAGAATATTCCGAGAAAACCTGAAAAAGTTGGAAAATGAGAAAATCACACTATAGGGACCCAGAATATGACGAAAAACACTTAAAACCGTTTAAAATTAAAATTAACACTGTAGGATGCAGAATAGGCTGAGAAACCCTGAAAAAGGTGGAAAATTAAAAATACACACTTTAGGACCCAGAATACGGCAAGAAACCCTTAAAAAAAAGTAGAAAATTAAAAACTCACACGGAAGAACCCTGAATATGGCAAGAAAAAATGAAAAAGTTGGAACATGAGAAAATCACACTGTACGACGCAGACTATGACAAAAAAAATCTTAAAAATGTTTAAAATTAAAAATTCACACTGTAGGACCCAAAATATGCCGAGAAACCATGAAAAACGTGGAAAATTAAAAATACACGCTGTAGGACCCAGTATATGGCGAGAAACTCTGAAAAAAGTAGAAAATTTAAAACTCACACTGAAGGACCTGGAATATGGGAAGAAAATCTGAAAAAGTTGGAAAATGAGAAAATCACACTGTAGGTCCCAGAATTACGATAAAACTTGAAAAACTTGGAAAATGATAAAATCACACTGCAGGACCCAGAATATGCCAAGAAACCCTGAAAAAGGTGAAAATGAAAAATACACACTGTCGGACCCAGAATAAGGCAAGAATCCATGAAAAAAGTGGAAAATTAAAATTCACACTGTATTACCCAGAATATGTCGAGAAACACTGAAAAACTTGGAAAATTAAAAATTCACACTGAAGGACCTGGAATATGGCAAGAAAACCTGAAAAACGTGGAAATAAGAAAATTGCACTCTAGGACCCAGAATGTGACGAAAAAACCTGAAAAAACGTGGAAAATTAAAAATTCACACTGAAGTACCTGGATATGACGAGAAAACCTGAAAAACAAGGAAAATTAAAAACTCACACTGAAGGACCAGGAATATGGCAAGAAAACCTGAAAAACGTGGAAAATTAAAAATTCACACTGTAGGACCAGAATATGGCAAGAAACCTTGAAAAACGTGGAAAATTGAAAATTCACAATGTAGAACCCAGAATATGCCCAGAAAACCTGAAAAGGTTGGAAAATGAGAAAATCACATATTAGGACCCAGAATATGGCGAGGAACCCTGAAAAACGTGGAAAATAAAAAATACACTCTGTAGGACCCAGAATATGGCGAGAAACCCAGAGAAAAGTGAAAATTAAAAACTCACACTGAAGGACCGGAATATGGCGAGAAATCCTGAAAAAGGTGGAAAATGAGAAAATCACACTTTAGGACACAGAATTGTGAAAAAACTTGAAAAACGTCGAAAATAAGAAAATCAGACTGTAGCACCCAGAATATGCTGAGAAACCCTGAAAAACGTGGAAAATTAAAAATTCACACTGAAGGACCCCAGATATGGCGAGAAAAACTGAAAAAGGTGGAAAATGGAAAATCACACTGTAGGACCCAGAATATGCCGAGAAACCCTGAAAAAAGTAGAAAATTAAAAATTCACAGTGTAGGATGCAGAATATGGCGAGAAAACGTGAAAAAGATGGAGAATGAGAAATTCACACTGTAGGACCCTGAATTGCGAAAAAACTGAAAAACGTTGACAATTAAAAATTCACACTGAAGGACCAGGAATATGGCGAGAAAACCTGAAAAACGTGGAAATGAAAAAATTACACTGTAGAACCCAGAATATGCCGAGAAACCCTGAAACACATGGAAAATTAAAAATACACACTGTAGGACCCAGAATATGCCGAGAAACCCTGAAAAAGTTGGAAAATGAGAAAATCACACTGTAGGATCCAGAATATGGCAAGAAACCTGAAAAACATGGAAAATTAAATATTCACACTGTAGAACCCAGAATATGGCAAGAAACACTGAAAAACGTGGAAAATTAAAAATTCACACTGAAGTACCTGGATATGACGAGAAAACCTGAAAAACGAGGAAAATTAAAAACTCACACTGAAGGACCAGGAATATGGCAAGAAAACCTGAAAAACGTGGAAAATTAAAAATTCACATGTAGGACCAGAATATGGCAAGAAACCTTGAAAAACGTGGAAAATTGAAAATTCACAATGTAGAACCCAAAATATGCCCAGAAAACCTGAAAAAGTTGGAAAATGAGAAAATCACATAGTAGGACAGAGAATATGGCGAGGAACCCTGAAAAACGTGGAAAATAAAAAATACACTCTGTAGGACCCAGAATATGGCGAGAAACCCAGAGAAAAGTGAAAAATTAAAAACTCACACTGAAGGACCCAGAATATGGCGAGAAATCCTGAAAAAGGTGGAAAATGAGAAAATCACACTTTAGGACACAGAATTGTGAAAAAACTTGAAAAACGTCGAAAATAAGAAAATCAGACTGTAGCACCCAGAATATGCGGAGAAACCATGAAAAACGTGGAAAATTAAAAATACACGCTGTAGGACCCAGTATATGGCGAGAAACTCTGAAAAAAGTAGAAAATTTAAAACTCACACTGAAGGACCTGGAATATGGCAAGAAAATCTGAAAAAGTTGGAAATGAGAAAATCACACTGTAGGTCCCAGAATTACGATAAAACTTGAAAAACTTGGAAAATGATAAAATCACACTGCAGGACCCAGAATATGCCAAGAAACCCTGAAAAAGTTGAAAATGAAAAATACACACTGTCGGACCCAGAATAAGGCAAGAATCCATGAAAAAAGTGGAAAATTAAAATTCACACTGTATTACCCAGAATATGTCGAGAAACACTGAAAAACTTGGAAAATTAAAAATTCACACTGAAGGACCTGGAATATGGCAAGAAAACCTGAAAAACGTGGAAATAAGAAAATTGCACTCTAGGACCCAGAATGTGACGAAAAAACCTGAAAAAACGTGGAAAATTAAAAATTCACACTGAAGTACCTGGATATGACGAGAAAACCTGAAAAACGAGGAAAATTAAAAACTCACACTGAAGGACCAGGAATATGGCAAGAAAACCTGAAAAACGTGGAAAATTAAAAATTCACACTGTAGGACCAGAATATGGCAAGAAACCTTGAAAAACGTGGAAAATTGAAAATTCACAATGTAGAACCCAGAATATGCCCAGAAAACCTGAAAAAGTTGGAAAATGAGAAAATTACATAGTAGGACCCAGAATATGGCGAGGAACCCTGAAAAATGTGGAAAATAAAAAATACACTCTGTAGGACCCAGAATATGGCGAGAAACCCAGAGAAAAGTGAAAAATTAAAAACTCACACTGAAGGACACGGAATATGGCCAGAAATCCTGAAAAAGGTGGAAAATGAGAAAATCACACTTTAGGACACAGAATTGTGAAAAAACTTGAAAAATGTCGAAAATAAGAAAATCAGACTGTAGCACCCAGAATATGCTGAGAAACCCTGAACAATGTGGAAAATTAAAAATATATGCTGTACGACCCAGAATATGGCAAGAAACCCTGAAAAACATTGGAAAATTAACTATTGACACTGTAGAACCCAGAATATGGCAAGAAACACTGAAAAACGTGGAAAATTTAAAATTCACACTGTAGAACCAAGAATATGCCGAGAAACCCTGAAAAAACATAGAAAATTAAAAATACACGCTGTAGGACCCAGAATATGGCGAGAAAACCTGAAAAAGTTGGAAAATGAGAAAATCACACTGTAGGAAGCAGAATATGACGAAAAAAACTTAAAAATGTTTAAAATTTAAAATTCAAACTGTAGGACCCAGAATATGCCGAGAAACCCTGAAAAACGTGGAAATTAAAAATACACGCTGTAGGACCCAGAATATGGCGAGAAACTCTGAAAAAAGTAGAAAATTAAAAACTCACACTGAAGGACCCCGAATATGGCGAGAAAACCTGAAAAAGTTGATAAATGAGAAAATCACACTGTAGGACCCAGAATTACAAAAAAAAAACTTGAAAAACGTGGAAAATGAGAAAATCACACTGCAGGACCCAGAATATGCCGAGAAACACTGAAAAACCTGAAAATTAAAAATTCACACTGTTGGACCCAGAATATGGCGAGAAAACATGAAAAAAGTGGAAATTTAAAAATTCACACTGAAGGACTGGAATATGGCAAGAAAACCTGAAAAACGTGGAAATGAAAAAATCACACTGTAGAACCCAGAATATGCCGAGAAACCCTGAAACACATGGAATATTAAAAATACACACTGTAGGACCCAGAATATGCCTAGAAACCCTGAAAAAGATGGAAAATGAGAAAATCACACTGTAGGATCCAGAATATGCCGAGAAAACCTGAAAAAGTTGGAAAATGAGATAATCACACTGTAGGAAGCAGAATATGACGAAAAAAACTTAAAAATGTTTAAAATTAAAAATTCACACTGTAGGACCAGATATGCCAAAAAACCATGAAAAATGTGGAAATTAAAAATACACGCTGTAGGACCCAGAATATGGCGAGAAACTCTGAAAAAAGTAGAAAATTTAAAACTCACACTGAAGGACCTGGAATATGGCAAGAAAATCTGAAAAAGTTGGAAAATGAGAAAATCACACTGTAGGACCCAGAATTACCAAAAAACTTGAAAACGTGGAAAATGAGAAAATCACACTGCAGGACCAAGAATATGCCGAGAAACCCTGAAAAAGATGAAAATGAAAAATACACACTGTCGGACCCAGAATATGGCAAGAATCCATGAAAAAAGTGGAAAACCCAGAATATGTCGAGAAACACTGAAAAAACGTGGAAAATTAAAAATTCACACTAAAGGATCTGGAATATGGCAAGAAAAACTGAAAAACGTGGAAATAAGAAAATCGCTCTCTAGGACCCTATTGTGACAAAAAGACCTGAAAAAACGTGGAAAATTAAAAATTCACACTGAAGGACCAGGAATATGGCAAGAAAACCTGAAAAACGTGGAAAATTAAAAATTCACACTGTAGGACCAGAATACGGCAAGAAACCTTGAAAAACGTGGAAAATTGAAAATTCACAATGTAGGACCCAGATTATGCTCAGAAAACCTGAAAAAGTTGGAAAATGAGAAAATCACATAGTAGGACCCAGAATATGGCGAGGAACCCTGAAAAACGTGGAAAATTAAAAATACACGCTGTAGGACCCAGAATATGGCGAGAAACCCTGAGAAAAGTGAAAAATTAAAAACTCACAATAAAGGACCTCGAATATGGCTAGAAAACCTGAAAAAGATGGAGAATGAGAAAATCACACTGTAAGACTCAGAATATGCCGAGAAACCCTGAAAAAATTAGAAAATTAAAAACTGACACTGAAGGACCCAGAATATGGCGAGAAAACCTGAAAAATGTGGGAAATTAAATATTCACACTGTAGGACCCAGAATATGGTGAGAAAGACTGAAAAAGAGGAAAATTAAAAATTCACACTGTAGAACCCAGAATATGCCAAGAAAACCTGAAAAAGTTGGAAAATGAGTAAATCACACTCTAGGACCCAGAATATGATGAAAAAATCTTTAAAATGTTTAAATTAAAAATTAACACAGTAGGACCCAGAATATGGCGAGAAACCCTGAAAATGTGGAAAATTAAAAATATATGCTGTACGACCCAGAATATGGCGAGAAACCCTGAAAAACATGGAAAATTAACTATTCACACTGTAGAACCCAGAATATGGCAAGAAACACTGAAAAACGTGGAAAATTTAAAATTCACACTGTAGAACCAAGAATATGCGGAGAAACCCCGAAAAACGTAGAAAATTAAAAATACACGCTGTAGGACCCAGAATATGGCGAGAAAACCTGAAAAAGTTGGAAAATGAGAAAATCACACTGTAGGAAGCAGAATATGACGAAAAAAACTTAAAAATGTTTAAAATTTAAAATTCAAACTGTAGAACCCAGAATATGCCGAGAAACCCTGAAAAACGTGGAAATTAAAAATACACGCTGTAGGACCCAGAATATGGCGAGAAACTCTGAAAAAAGTAGAAAATTAAAAACTCACACTGAAGGACCCCGAATATGGCGAGAAAACCTGAAAAAGTTG